>NC_141534.1:271142500-271347500 GCF_021556685.1 Rattus norvegicus | reverse complement strand
AATAAGTGAGCCACCAGGAGAATGAAACGAGAGAAGGGTAAGTAGAAGGATGGAGAGAAATAGAAATATAAATAGATAATAGATAAAAGCTAAATCAATAGATCAGTGGATCAATGACAGACAGATAGACAGGAAGGGAGGGAAGGAGGGAGGAGGGAGGGAGAGAGGGAGAGAGGAAGGAAGGAGGAGAGAAGGAGGAGGGAGGGAAGAGACAAGGATCCTTAACCATTTGCTTTTACTATGAATGATTTTACCACCCTGGTTGATCCCACCCAGCCCTCCTTAGATGGCCGTTCACTCACTGGTCCTTTTAATCAGGTGAGCACTCTGTAGCAGGATATCATGGTCCTCTGTTCTCTGACCCTACACCTCACCACAAATACATGGTGTGAGACTTGCAAAGAGTCAGATGTTGGGAGCCAAGGGACTGCCCAGTCTCCCAACCAGGGCAGGCAAGGCTACTTACTGTGTGACCCCAGACTGTGATGATCAGAGAGGAGGAGGTTCTTTCAACCCAGATACATCTCATGATGTTAAGGGCAAAATTAGTTTTGAAAAAAAGTAAATTTAAATGTAGTTTTTCCTTGACAAAGATATTTTAAAATCGAGAGTTTTTGCTATTCTTGATGTAGTAAGTGATTTCGGTGAAGAGCATCATCAAAAACTCAATTTTTTTTTGCTGAGTTTACTACTGAAAACAGAGTCAGTCCCCTAAAAGGTTATTTAGAATGAGTTAGTGCTTTTAAAACAGAGAGATCTGTCAGACATAACCTCAACTGAATAATCCAACATCAGTCATCAAATACCAAGAAGGTGTTGGTGAATGGATGTCCCAGGTTGTGACCTGCTGAGAAGGGCCCTATGTCAGCCACCAAATCGGAAAGAAACCAACAGCTTCAGTCCGTGGGGCAGTCTATCAAACGTCCTAGAAACCTCAGAACTATCTGTGTCCTGGAAGACTAAGGAAAAATGCTGAACTGCTCTGTGTTATAGAAGAAAGAGGCAATAAATGCAATGCAGAAGCAGGGGTGGGGGGGAGGGGGAGGAGAGACAGGAGGAAAGGAAAGACAGAAAGGAGGAGGGAAGGAGAGACAGAGGGGGAGGGAAGGAAAGAGAGGAAGGAGGGAAGGAGAGACAGAGGGGGAGGGAAGGAGAGACAGAGGGGGAGGGAAGGAGAGACAGAGGGGGAGGGAAGGAGAGACAGAGGGGGAGGGAAGGAAAGAGAGGAAGGAGGGAAGGAGAGACAGAGGGGGAGGGAAGGAGAGACAGAGGGGGAGGGAAGGAAAGAGAGGAAGGAGGGAAGGAGAGACAGAGGGGGAGGGAAGGAAAGAGAGGAAGGAGGGAAGGAGAGACAGAGGGGGAGGGAAGGAGAGACAGAGGGGGAGGAAAGGAAAGAGAGGAAGGAGGGAAGGAGAGACAGAGGGGGAGGGAAGGAAAGAGAGGAAGGAGGGAAGGAGAGACAGAGGGGGAGGGAAGGAGAGACAGGGGGAGGGAAGGAAATAGAGGAAGGAGGGAAGGAGAGACAGAGGGGGAGGGAAGGAGAGACAGAGGGAGGAGGGAAGGAGAGACAGAGGGAGGAGGGAAGGAGAGACAGGAAGAAAGGAAAGACAGAAAGGAGGAGGGAAGGAGAGACAGAGGGGGAGGGAAGGAAAGAGAGGAAGGAGGGAAGGAAGAGAGGAGGGAAGATGGAAGGAGAAGCAGGAAGAAGGGAGGGATAGGAGAAGGAAGTTAGGAAGGAATGACGGTGGCAGGCCAGTGCAGTTCTAGCAAACTTTAGAAAAATGGGGTTTTGTCCACACGGCTTACACATTTAAAATGCTAGTGTGTAAGAGATGGATTTCTTAAGTGCCCTTCATAGAAGGCTGTTCTTGTCCTTGGAGATGATACAGAGAACAGCGCCTCTTATCTCTGTTCCACGTTCACACACAAACACACAGACATGCTTGTGTGGGAAACCTTAGCCACTGGTCCACGTGAGTGACAGGTGTAACGGGCACTTACTTCTGTGCACCTATTTCAACCTTCCCCTAGGCTGGGAATTGTCCTAAATGAAAAGCTGGAGACCCTGAGGAGGTCAGTCAGCAATATGGTCTCCACCCCAGTCCACTCCCCTCCTGGAGGAATGTGGCTTTGGCAACTTCTACATATCCCCCTACCCTACAGCCCTGACCTGCCAGCCCCGTTTCATGCCTGAAGGGTCTCATGAACCTTTTCATTATGTTCTATGTCACAGAGACAGTGACCTACCTGCTGGAACTTCTCATAGGAAGAGCAAGGGTACCCCAGGAAGCCGTCGGGGTTGAGGATGCTGCTGGCGTAGTACTTGTAGCTCCGCAGGTGGTTGCAGGCTACAAAGTTTTGAGTTCCTGAGAAAGCCAAGGCCACAGGAGTGAGAGAAGGGCCTTCACCTTCAGGTCAACCATTCTGAGTGAGTAAGGAGCAGCCTCCACACCTCAGGCCTCTGGCCAGGGAACGGCTGAAGGCTCACAAATCCTGGCAAGCATGCTTGTTGAATGCATGTAACATATATATAACAAACATGAAAGGGCTGGAGGATGGGGGAACCAAGGGAGGGAGGGAGGGAGGGAGGGAGGGAGAGAGAGAGAGAGAGAGAGAGAGAGAGAGAGAGAGAGAGAGAGAGAACACAGAAAGAGAAACAGACACCGACTAGTTTACACACACATAGAAAGAGAGAAGAGAACAATCAATTTAAAAAAACTTTTTTAAATGATAAATTTACTTATTTTTTTAAAAAAACTGATAATTTAGACATTGAAAAAGAAACATATCTCACAGACCACATTAACCTCAAGAAGAAAGATGACCAAAGTGTAGATGCTTCAGTCCTTCTTGAAAGAGGGAACAAAAATATTCATAGGAGGGGATATAGAGACAAGGTTTGGAGCAGAGACTGAAGGAACAGCCATTCAGAGCCTGCTCCACCTGGATATACACCCCATTTATATACAGCCACCAAAACTAGATAATATTGATGAAGCCAAGAAGTGCATGCTGACAGGAGCCTGCTATAGCTGTCTCCTGAGAGGCTCTGTCAGAGCATGGCAAATACAGAAGTGAATGCTAGCAGCAAACCATTGAACTGAAGAAAAAAAAATTTTTAAAGAGAAAGCAATAGCTTTTAAAACAATACCCACATAGATATACATGGAGAGAGAGAGAGAGAGAGAGAGAGAGAGAGAGAGAGAGAGAGAGAGAGAGGGGCTGTGATCATTATCTGTGGTTTCTGCACCTTTGGGTTCAGACAACCATGACTGGTGCATGCTGTTAGGTCTATAATGGTTGAGTCTGTACTGAGCGTGAGCTGACTTATTGTCAGTATTCTTAGCAGGGCAGCCATGTGGATATACAGCCCTTCCTGGGGACCAACTATCTTGGGTCTCACTGTTATGGCTGTGTAACAACTCCTGTCTGCTGGGGGATTCCAGTGTACCACCAGATTCTACTTTAACCCAAAGATGACTTGTTTGTGGAAATCATTTTTCACTTCTCTAGTTACTTGATGTAAAACTTCCCATGGAGAAATCTACAAAGATCATTCTTGGGGGCCACTCATCAAGAAAGGACCTGTTCCCTTTACAGGTGGGGTAGCTTTGCTCCCTGGGCTCCTAGCCCTGCCCTGCTGTGTTCACAGCCCAGCCTCCAGGTCAGGGCTCACCCCAGTGCCCTCAGTAGACAACAGAGCCTGCTTTAAACTTAATTGTTTCTTTGATCCAAAATTGCTGCTCAGGGATCCCATAATAAAGGACAAAGTGCGTTCAATTGTTCCCTGTGCCCAGCGGCTGCGTGACTTGTGTGACACACAATAGAAACACACTCCCGGTGCTCATGGGCCGGTTCACTCTAAATTGCCTCTTTAATTAATCCGGGTTCTCTGCTATTGTGT
Organism: Rattus norvegicus; assembly: GCF_021556685.1. Taxonomy (NCBI): domain Eukaryota; kingdom Metazoa; phylum Chordata; class Mammalia; order Rodentia; family Muridae; genus Rattus; species Rattus norvegicus. Next base: position 271,343,596 of record NC_141534.1, on the reverse strand, counting down.
GTGCCTTGCTTGTCACTTCTGGGAGGGGGCGGCTGTTATCACGACTCAGGCTTTTTTAGGGGGAGAACAGCCAGTCCCCAATGAGGTACCTGGTAAGGGGCCAAGCGGTCAAAAGCTCTGTTTGTCATTAAGGCTGGCTGTTGCTTTCTCCATGCTTCTTGCAGACATGAAGCACACAGGACAGTTAAAGACCACAACAAACCACTCAACAGCGTGTGCTTGGTGCTTTCTTCAGGACAGGGCCAGGCCCTGGGGTAATGGGGTGTTCATTAAGTCCCCAGCCACATGGAGTTTCCAATTTAAGAAAAATGTTGACAAATGGTTTACTGACCCAAAGCCCCCTCTCTCAGAAAGAATTCGAAGCCTGGTCTCAGGAGAGGGACAAAGAGTAACTGCAAGCTGGAGAACAAGGGGCAGGCATATCAATGTCTCCGGGATGTCGCTCAAGTGGAAGTCTTGCTCTATGGATGAACAAAGTCACACACAGACTCCAGGAAGTCACACAGTCGCCGGCCTTCCAAGGCTTCCTGGAAAACCTCAGAGTGCATCTTCTTCCAGCCAGCCTGGCATAGTCAATAGCAAGAAAGGTAGAGCCCCCACATCCTGTGGAGTTCTGCAGTTCTTCAAGGAGCAGATGCTGAGAACATGTTGAAGGCAAAACCAGAGCTGGGTGTTTGCTCCTCCCCCCATCCAGCCCCTGTCCTGGCATCCTGACAACTGAGAGCCCTTCAGTAAGAAGCTAGGCTTATATATAGGGTAGCCTTGGACAAGTATGTATCCCTCCAGGTACCCAGTGCCTGCTTGTATGAAACATAGAAAGTATCTTAGAGCATTGTGAAAAGCCTGGCTCAGATCGAGACAGCAGAAGGCGGCAAGTCCATGATTTCAGTGGCCAGACTCTCCCACATTCTGCCTCCATCCCAACTGGGAAGGTGCCACATCATTTATCTCATATACATACCTTCCCATATCCCGTTGATATCAACAATGGTGGAAAGGATGTTTTTCTGACATCCTGGCATTTCCTTCCCTCCATTGGGGAAGAAATCCAGATGTCCGACCTTTTGGCTCATTCCAAAACCTGAAATGTTTGAAGCAGTCCCAACATTACATCCTGGTCTCAGTGACATGTCAGTCCATTTGAGCAGCAGCACAAGGCTCCTTGGCACTTCCCCCCTTAGCCACACCAGCTCTTTCCGCAGAGAGTTCTGAAATGGGCAATGGGCAGGACAAAGGAGAAGAACCACCCCGGGAAGTGAGTGGGGAAGGAGGTAGGCGAGGTTTGGGTGAGCGTGGATATATCTATTTGTATATGTGCCTATCTGTCTGTCTTGGAGAGGCCCTGGATGATATTGGTAAATCTAAGATCATAAGGCACCAGTAGGCATGTATATGGTAGCATTTGCATGATATTTATTTTTTTAAGTGCTTGGTTTCTGCGTTATATAAATTTACATTATACCTATGCTGAGGATGTACATGCGTGCATGCATATGACTGCATGTACTCCCCGCAGGTGGAGTTTGTGGAGCATTGTGAGCTGCCCATCATGGGTGCTAGGAACCAGACCGGGGTCCTCTTTGAGTGTGCTATGTGCTTTCAATCACTAAGTAAGCCCCCCTGCACTGTAGATTTTAAAAATTGTGATATGGTGAGCGTACGACAGAAGTTCTCTAAAACCGAGCTACGCTTCAGACCTTCGAGGCTGTGTTGCTATAGTGAGACCCACAGAGGTTACTTGGGGAGTAATAGGCAAATGGGGAGGTGCCTTAATTTTTGTGGTGCATAGACCTGCGATCAAAACCTGGGTTCCACTGACCAACTTCATGATCTTGCTGAATTATTTGGTCTTAGAGTCTCCTCAGCTGTGAGGTGGGGGACAGTTTCCCTTTTAGGGTGTCCCATGATAAGCTTTTATGTGCAAAATGTTCAGTGCAGCACATGTTAAGTATCCAGTAAATGATCCTTTGCCATCATCTTTTTATCATTAAAACATACCCTATAGGTACACATTTCTTTCGTGGTTATACAATACACAGGACTTCTTTTAGGAGAATTAAGCAAAAAGGTGTAGTTCCAACTGGAACCAACTATAGGACAACTGTCACCAAAGCTTTGGCGACTCTTTAAAATAGAGAATTAAGTATAAAAACTTTCAGTCTGGTCAAGTGAAAACATCTGTTCCTGTGGACCCAGGGAGGGACACAGGCCTTGAGGAGCCTTAGCCTCCTGAAGCTATGCTCTGCAGTTAACCATATTTAACAGTCCCTCTGCAGCTGTGTGTCTCTGGGGGGTGTCACTTGGGCACAATGCCATCCGTCACAGGTCATGAGGAGCTCACCTAGATAGGGAATTATGGGAGCACTATCTGTGTGGATCACGTCTACAAACATGGCATCCGATGGGTCCAACCGAACTTCCTCTGGCAGGCCTTGGAAACAGGGCTCTGCAGGGTCCAGCCCTGAAAGGTAGAATAGAGGTAGAAAAATCGTAGCCTGAGAAAGACAAGGTCTAAGTGTCAAACTGAGGTGAGGTGTGCTGGGTGAAGATCTGCATTCCCTAGAGGTTGCTGTTCTGAGAAGCTACAGTTCCTGGACTAGAAGTCAAGATGGAGGCAGGAAACAGAGAATGCTCAGAAATCCCTAGCGTCACCTCTCATTCCCCCATCCCAATTTTCCTCACACAGAGATCACAAGCTCTGTGGCCTCACTCAGTTGCTCCCGGGTCCCCGAGACCCACACCTCCTCCACATCTTTCCCTGAACTGTGTACCTCAGCCTCCTGACCCTGGAGCACATTCTCCCTTTATCCAACTCCTCCTTCACTAAGCCCAGCCTCAAATACCACCTCCTTGCGACAACTCAGTTTCTCCTTTCTCAGGCTGTCCTGAGCACGGCGTTGTTTTGTGCTCATAAATTCTGCTTTGAATCTTGTCTATTTAGTCATCTGCATTCTGGACTGGTATGTGCATTTCCTAAAGCAGAGGCTGTACCCATCATTTTTCAAAAGGAGCCAGGGAGGAGAAGAGTGTGAAGGCTCTGTCCGTCTACCCTCATCCAGAGGGTGAGAATAGACCATCTGTCATTCAAGCTTATGAAAATCCCTTGGACGGATGGGACAGATAGGCCCCTGCAAACTGAAAACATCTACAGGACTAGAAGTCCCATTTCCATCCCTGAAGCCACCTCCCAGAGAGAGGCAAGGCTACATATTGGTTTGACTGCACAATATAAATAGCTATTTGAGCCTGCTTACATGTGCATTGACTGTTCCTAATGATTTCCTCCATTCACCAGGCACTTCCTAAATGATAAGTCTCTTTCTGGCTGTGCCCAACTGAGCTAAAACATTCAAGAAGTGGAACTAATAAAGTTAAAAAGAAAAAAGCCGTGCCATTTAAAAACAAGCAAACAAAGATCTTTGCTACATTACAGCAGTAATGTCTCTGAAGTTAGGATTCATGAAACTGAACCTGTTTATATTTTTTTTTCTTGTTTTACAAACAGGTCTTTACCTGTGACAATGGATTTTCTGACAGGCATTAAGAAACAAGGGCAATTCTCTTTGAGTCAGGATATCACCTAATAACAGGAGGAGGAGGAGGAGGAGGAGGAGGAGGAGGAGGAGGAGGAGGAGGAGGAGGAGGAGGAGGAGGAGGAAACGGATACATTTTCCCTACTTCCTGGGGGCCCTCTTACCTCAGACTGGCTCTTAGGACTCCTACCTGTAATCCTGCCCACATGGCCCTCCAGCCTCCTGCCTGCCTCCCCAACCACGTGTGCGCCCAGGCTGTGGCCGATGAGATGAACATTCTCTGGGCTGTACCCCATCTCTGTCTGTGGAAAGAGGGAGCGTTAGGTCCCCTGGAACCACTTGGAAACAAGAAGATTGGGAAGCAGAGCCTGGCCCTTACCAGAGGGAAGAAAGCAGGATGGAGCTGGAGACTCCAGGGGAATAAATAGCCCAGGAGATAATGCAGGCTGCGTGTCCTTGGGGGAACATTCCCTGCTCCTACGTGCAGCAACAGTGCTGGCCAGTGGCCACCACGCTAACTGCAGGCCACCTCTCTGGTTGCTGCTGCCACCTGGTGTTGCAGTGGAGGCCTCTGCCCTGATCTCACAGACTAGCTTACAGTGAAAGGGAAGCTTTGAACCCTCCAGAACTTAAAACAGGGAAGAAAGGCAGCCAGGAGTTAAATCCCCCACCCCATCCCTATCCCATATGGGAAAAGGTGAGGCCCAAAGCTTCACAGAGAGAACTGCTGGGCGTCGCAGTCTGCTATCAGTTCCCAGAACAGCTTGCAAGAAAGGTGCTATGTTAGAAGGGGAAACCGAGGCTCTCAGGCCCACACCTAGGGCATTGTAGACAGTCAGCGAGGAGAAAGTTTATTGCTTTTCCTCGGAAGGAGTTGAGAACTTGGCTTCCTTGACTTGTGCCCCCAGTCCTGTCTGAACTATGGTCCCTAGCCACGTCTGTGTGCCAGATGTGTGCACCCTACCCCTACAGCTGTGCCCTTCTAATGCTGCCCCTCTCTCTAACTCCTCCCCCTCTCTAACTCCACCCCTAACACCACCCCCCTCTTAACTCTGCCTTTCTCTGTGTGGCTCCCTAACTTCACCCCTCTCACTAACCCGACCCCTCTCCATAACCCCACCCTTCCATGGCCACGCCCACTTCTAGCTCCACCCCTCCGATTCTACCTCAATCTAATTCCACTCCTCCCTAGCTCCTCCCTCTGACTCCACCCCTCTCTAACTACACCCCTCTCTCTGACTCCGCCCCAGACTTGGCCATTACCGATAACACTTGCACTAGGAAGGCAATCTCAGCGCCCACGACCCGAGTGTTGTAGGAGGCTTGGGTGTATTCAGTCCTGGATCCTCGCCTCCAATCGACGCAAATACAGTTCACTTTCTCCACTTGAAACATTTTCTAGGGCAGAGAAAGAGAGAACAAACTTTGTAAACAGGCCAGGTTCACCTTCCAGAGTGCCTGGTCCTTGCTAGCATTTCAGTTTCCTTCCCTCCTGGCACAGCTGACCTTTGGGGTATGATCGTCTTACTAACAAATATGGAGACTGAGGCTTGAGAGGGACTTTTCCTAGTCTCGGGGCTCAAAGCTAGGTCCAAACAAATCCCTAGGCTAAAAAGCTCACAATCGTGGCTTCTGGTGCACTCGCAGACAGTGGCTCCTAGAGCAGATACAGAACACGGCCATGAGCTAGTGGAGCTTAAGAGGGCAATATGCTTGTTTTAATGTTACCTGAGTCCGAGTGTGGAGTCCCCACCTCTGAAGCTTACTGGCTAGCAATGGTGAGTAGGGAGAATGTGGTAATGGAGACCCAAGAAGCAGGCTTTCTTAGAAGGATTTTAGGAAGAATCCTTCTCTGCAGGAACATTTCCCTTCCTGTGTCCCGGGCATGGGGTATGGGATTTGGGTGAGAAGAACGGATAGCAACCTTGCACATGTCCAGCAACCAGCCATCCTCTCCCTTGTCTATGAATCCATGGACGATGAAACGCGTCTTGCGGTCCAGTTGGAAGTTGGAAAACTTGATGGTGTCTGGTTCGGTGGCAGAGATTTTCTGGTTAAATTAGACAAGATGAATTGAAATGTTGGCCTGGCCCATCTGCAAACCTGCAATAGCCAGACCAATGGGACCAATGAGATCCCAGGTCTAGAACCCTGCAGCCGAGTCCTGCGAATTGGGAAAGCCCGAGTTCAATGACCACCTGTCTTCATGAACCTTGAACCTAAATCAAGTATTTCTGTTAAGCACGGTCCAGGCAGCAGACTAGAGTGGGATTAGCAATGGCTGCGACTCAGTTCCTCAATTCTGATGCCACGGAATAGTTGTTGTAAGTGGCTCAAAGTGTTATGTCATCACTGCTTTGCTGAGAGAGTTTTGAGGTCAGACCCTATTGAGGTAATAAAATAGCTTATTTAATACTATGCTACCACATTCTGATGGGTGTTTTCAGTCTCTGATTTTCTTTGTGGTCCATCGCATTTTATTTTGTCTATTTGGGCATATTTTCCTGAGAAAGGCCTTTAGGCTTCCTCAGGCAGCTAAGGAGATTCCTGGTATAAGGAAGGTAGAAAATCCTTTGTTAGAAGCCATAACAGCTCTGGGGAGCCTGGTGCTTCAGAATGACTTCCATATGCCCACGGGTTTGCTTGGGAATCTTCTGCCAGCAAACCCTGGAAAGATAGGACAAGGAAGACAGGAATGGCCACTGTGTCTACACAGCTTCCAGGATGGAGGAACTAAGTCCCAGCGTGGATAACCCCAGGCACTCAGACCCAGAGACAGACCTACCTACCGGGACCAAAGCTTGAGCTCCTTAACCTCAGAGCAACATTGTCATTAAAAAAAAACCTTGCTGGTTACCTGACTACCTGGAACAGCAGGCCTGTCCTGAGAATCGCCCCAGAGACCTCATATTTTCAAATGCTTTGTGTTGAATTGTATTTTCTGACTTGTATCATCTTAGGAAGGCTTTGCGTATGCTACTGCTCCATGGCCCTGAGAGAAGGTGATCCGGGCCTTACTTGGGTTATGCCTGGACTTCTCCATAAATGTCCCCGTGTACATTTCTGTATTTTATTTGTATACTTTCTGAGATATTCAGGGCTTATGGACCTTAGAGTCAAGTAAACCCCCTCCATTAGGAGGACCGTTCCAAAGTGTCAATTGTGCCCTAGGCAGCCACTTCGTGGCCCCAATGTGTGGTTCATACTGACTTTGTCATCCAATGCAGACACTCCATGCCAACACTTACTTGGTAGTTATTTGGATTCTCATTTGTGTACAGAAGAAAGCGTGTATCGATGTCCTCTGGGGACCAAGGGAATATCTTCAAAGGCCGCTGAAGCATCCCTGCCCAGGGCTTGTCATTGGAAAAGCAGCCAAGGTGTCCATAGCAAACCTCTTTCCCTGGAAGAGGGGAAAAACAAACCACAAAGAGGACAAGCATAAGGGCCTGGGAAGAAGTAATGTCATCTGTCACAGGAAAATTTTCCAAGTGGACCCTGGCCATGGGCCATCTTGTAGTTCCCTGGATTTCTGTGCCTATAAGAGCTATTGGGTACTGGATGCATCTGGCACACTTCTAGGTTTCTTCCTCAGACACTACCAACCTGAGAGCCCTAGGTTGGTCCTGCAATGGCATGTTTAGTAAGCACCGTTGCCCATAGGCAAACTCAAGGCACATTCACCTGAGATAAAAATAGCACAGGAAGCTTCCAGCCAGCTCAGCGTAAGTCACACGGCTCTTAACATTGAGTATTTACTACTTAGCACGCAGTAATTGCTACTAAACATTAAGTTCTTATTAAGCACGAAGTACTTACTACTTAATGCTTACGAACTCTAGCCCACACATGCCATCGCAGTCTCCGTGATCAAGCTCGGGCCATCACCTTTCCTCTAGAGCAATGGTGACAGCATCCTCACCTCCGACAGTGGCCAGCAGAAGACTGACGATCCAGCAGAGCAACATCTGCACAGATGGAAACAGATTTCCACTGACACCCCTAGGCATAGGATAAGGATGAGGCCAGCAGAGGCCAGACTCAAAGAAGCAGTTAATTCTAGAGTGCACTGCGGAATGTGAACAACTAGAAGACCAGCAGCCTGTACTGTGTAAATGGGGCTGTCCCCGGTGGGTGGGGTGGAGAGGCTGTGTAGGTGGGGCTGAATGTGGTGGACAGGACCGGAGACTGTGTAGATGGGGCTATCCCCCTCAGTGGGCAGGACCGGAAGCTGAGGCCTCCCAGAGTTTAATGATTGAGGTAGCACCACCCAAGGATCTTGGGCTCAAAGTCTTCTTCTGAAGCCACCTCCCTCTTTGGCCCTAATCCCTGCTTTTCTTCTTGTTCAGGTGGCACTATGACTTACTGTGCTACACTGGGATGTATAGCTATGACCAGAGGGGTTTGACCACGACCTTTTATAAACGAGTTTTCTCTTTTGGACGCCATTGAAGAAATGCCAGGACAGGAGAGATAGGGGTGCTCGCAAGTTACTCCAGTTACCGTAAACAATGAAAAGGAATATTTGTGAAGATACACACCTTGGTCACTTGAGGGGTGGGACGGGTGGCCAGCGGTTCTCAGCCTCAGTGAACTCAGAAAGTGACTCGAAAGGCACAGATGGTACAGAAGGAGATAGGTATACTGATGACTTTGTTTCCAGCCAGGTTTGTTTAGAAACAACGTATTCCATTTGCAAAGAACCTGTGGTACTTTGACCTGGAGATAAGAAGTGGAAATGTTTTCTTTCCCTCAGAGCTAAGAAGCAGTCCTGAGTGAACAGCCAGGTGCCAACCTGCTGTGTTTCAAGTTAGCATTGCATGGGGGCACTGAAGGATGCAGATTCCAGTTAAAAACTTAGGTACAGTTTACTGGGTTCTGATATCTGTGTGGCTGTGAATATGCCTGAGTCAAGATTCCCCCAGCTAGAAGTTTCTGTGGGGTTCCTTTCCCATCGCCTGTTATATGTGTGGCGATTTCTATTTCTACTTTGTTCCAGAATTTTAGGTAAGAGAGCCGGTAGGTATGTATCTTTTATTCCTCACACACAGCATCATGGAAATTCTTCCATGTCTCATATATATCAGTATATTTTCTTAATGAGTGTGTATCTATGTATGGCTCTATATTCATGTGTCAGGATGATGCTGGGGCCAGAAGAGGAAGAGGATAGCGGATCCCCTGGAACTGGAGTTACAGGTAGTTGAGCAATACAACATAAATACTGATAATTGAACTCTGCAACAGCATCAAATGCTCTTGACCTCTGAGTGATCATCCCAGACCCAATACCTCTTACAGTTCCTGTGTAGACCAGGCTTACTGGGACAGGAACACCCGAGTGGTCCCGAATTCCCCATTGAATGGGTACTGAGCTAGGCTACATAAAGGAAATCGGTAATATATTTGTGGTTTTATAGTGATACCCAAGAGACAGCACACCCCATGCTCCCCACCCAGTTTCTATGATGGTATTGCCAAATGCTCTCACAGATGTGGTCCTTGCAGTGAAGCTTCAAAGACTCTACCAGCAGCAGCACACCTCCAGGTTGGTAGATTTGGGAGAATTGGATTTTGTCCCAGAATGGTAGGGGACTGATTTGCCATATTTACAGCCTGAGTGCTTGTTGCAACACCACGCAACCCCCTCCAATATCCCTTTCTTGTGTAGAAAGTTCTTGTGAATTCAGTGCTGTCTATTAGACACAAGATACTGGATACAGAATAGCATTACACCAGCCCATTTCCAGGGTAACTCGCACAGAACTTGATCACGAGTTGAGGGCAGCATCTCAAATGTGAATTATTAAGTTAAATACAGAAGGAGAAATGGTAAAAATGCTTTGTGTCAGAGTTATGATTAAAAAGATAAAAAAATTACTCTCCCAATAGAGACCAACTACAATATCTCCTCAATATGGAGGTGAGTCTTTGTGAGCCCTGCTCCCTTCCTTGTGGGGATTTTGTTTGGCTTGACCTAGTGCCATCCTAAGTGCATATGTGTAACTATGCTATCCTGTCTCCCAAATGCTCATACATGTCACGTTAAATAGACTTGATGGGTATTAAATTAAGAGGGAGAGAGAGAGAACACGAAATTGAGAGGGAAACTGGGGGCGATAAATGAAAAGGGAGGGAAAAGTGTATCAATTTAGATCCAAATATAGATGACTTTGTGGATACTAAAATATTTAATAATAAAGTCGCAAAAAACGTTCAAAAAGAAAAAATACAAAAGTTAAATCCACAGATATGAGTTAAAATAAAAGTTCCAGAGCAGCTTTGAAATTTTGGCTTTGAACCTCAATTAAATCTCATAAACAGGCAAACCTCAGGGGATTCTGTACCCACTGGGCTAGCGGGTAAACAGAAGTCTGCCTACTTCTATCTGGGTGACCTGGCAGCATAAGGCCAAGCTTCTGCCATGGCACAAAGGTGGAAGCATGGCCAGAGACCCTATAGGTAACAGGACCAAGCCTTGTAGCCAGGGGAAATGGGTGGGGGGGGGAGGATCCAAATTTGGCATTTCCTGGCTTTAACAGCCCTCAAATGTTCTCTGCCCAGGTTCTGAGGCTGTGGTTATTACAAGGGCCACTCAATTCAAGGCCCTTGATTCCAATATCTGGTGATGGAGAGTGGGGCAGGGAGGGAGGGTCCAAGAGCCTCAGGCTCTCAAGATACAGCAGAAGCCAGGATGAGGGGCAGACATGGCTTTGAGGTTTTGTCACTGTACAACAAGAGAAACATATCACTGAGGGATTATGGGTAGCTGCTGAGACAGTACAGGTAGCTGTGGTTTTCTACAGACTCTCTTGGCATCAGCAGGCCACCACCTCTTCTGAATACTTGAGCATCTCTGGTCCTGGTTGAGTGTGACCATGGCTTCAGTCATAGATCAGCAAGGAACCAAGGGAAACCCCTCCAGAGAGAATAGTGGTGGTTCGCCTGGCACACACCCCTCTGAAGGAGGGCTAGACACCAGGGAGAGTTACAGTCCTGTAACACAAGAAGTCTTTCTTATTATTCCCAGGTTCCAGGTTCCATTCCAAAGGTCAAGTGATGGTCACCCTCATTTCCAGGTGTCCAATAAAACAGATTTATGCCATGTAAGGGAACACTTTCCAAAGGCCAAACTCACTGGAAAACTGCACAGGGTTTTGCTAGTGGAATTTGAGCTCTCTGCCTCACTTCAGGACAGAAGTCGTAACTCAGGAACATCTTCATTCAGGTTGTTTATTCCTTGGATGTCTTCAGATCTGGGATCCTACAAGATGCAATCTTTCTGTCCAAGCAAGAGCTGCACCAAAGGAAGACATCATTTGTTACCAGATTGAGGGTCACACCCCATGCCTCAACAAGCCAGGTTTCAGGCACTCATCCTCGACAAGCCAATTAAAAGACCCGAATTGATAGTTTAAAGCATAATACAATTTATTCAGTTTGGCCACAGGAAGAAGAGGCATAAAGAGAGTCATTGATCGTCTGTCCCTCTGTGTCATCCATGTTGCGCCCTCCACCCCTCCCCTGCAACACACACACACTCTTCTGTCTTTGAGATCCTGAGCTGAGGTTTAGATTTAAGCAAAGGGCCAGAATTATGCATATTTAATCAGTTTGTCAAAGTGTGGTCCCTCCCACAGCTGACCCATCCTTGTTTTGGTTCCACTTTCTCTCGAGGTTGTTGACAAGTTGCAAATCTCCATAAAAAGAATATTCTCTTTCTGACTGTTCCCCGTTTACCCTTTCTCTATTCCTGTGTGAGATTCCTGAAGGTTATTGTTGCAATAGTCTGTTTCAGAGTCAAAGGAAAGGATACAAGTGTTTCCTTCCAGGCTTGTTACAATTTCAACCCGAGTTATAAAGTGGATAAGAAATTTTGTCAGAGCTGATGTTATTCAAGGTGATGAGACATGAGCTGAATATTTGGGGACCATAGTCCAGATGGCAGGTAGAGAGAGCTAGACATGGAAAAAAATTAGACAGTGGTCATACACAATATCCTCAGAGAAAACGTCAGCACAGGGATTGAAACTATGTTCTCAGAGCCGTGTAAAGTTGTGAAGTAGAGACATGCCATTTCCACTTTACAGCTGAGACAATCAGGACCCAGAAAGATTAAGGGCTGAGTGTAGAGGAACGGAAGAATGAGTACTTAATCCGAGGGCCCCCTTAGTACTCTTCTCTATTCCTGAAGGTCTTAGCTTGTTGATCCACAGAATGGGCAGAATGTAGAACCTCTGTCCTTGGACTCCAAAGGGGGCTGGGAACCTCCCCTACACAGCAGAGGCATGTTGAAATACTGGATGAAGGAAAAGTCACAGGGTGCCCTTGAGTTCAGAGACTTCCCCGTCTCTTCTGCAGGATAATCCAGCTGTATCTAGGAACTCATTAACTTTTACTTGCTTGCCCATGCCGGTTCCCTCTCCGCTGCAAGCCCTTTTTGGAGGCACCTAGAAGACTGGAGGTTCTTCCAGTTGCCTGCTGGAAGTAGGTCAAGGAGGTGAAGGGCAGCTCCTGTGGGAAAATCTCTTTCTCAACCACATGTGCCTACAAGGTTAGATTGGGGCCTTATCCTTGCCAACTGGCACTGCAGCTGCCTTGGGCCTGGGACTGACTTGGGTCATTCTGTCCTTACACCAGAGGCCTGTCTGTCTTCTACCCCTTCTCTGTTCCTTTGCCTTGAGCTTGTTCTCTTACATCACCTCTCTAGCATATCCCACACCCCTGTCCAGGCCAGCCACAGCACTTCCATCCTTCCAGCTCTAGCTCTGTATGTAGGTCCTTGTGTCCTTGTGTCTTAGTCCTACACTAGCTTCCTCATTCACATTAATTTCCACGGGACTGCAGTGCGCCTGGCTCTCTTCCACTGCTATAGTTTGGATCATGAGTGTTCTGCCAAAGGTCCAAAGTGTTGAAAGCTTTGTGCCTAGTCTTTGGGACCACTGGGTGGTGTCAGAGTCTCTAACAGGTGGGACCTAACACAAAGAAGTGAGATCACACACTCAAACTAATAGAAGAAAAAGTGGGGAAGCATCTCGAACACATGGGCACTAGAGAAAGTTTCCTGAACAAAACACCAATGGCTTATGCTCTAAGATCAAGAATCCACAAATGGGATCTCATAAAACTGCAAAGCTTCTGTAAGGCAAAGGACACTGTGGTTAGGACAAAACAGCAACCAACAGATTGGGAAACGATCTCTACCAATCCTACAACAGATAGAGGACTTATATCCAAAATATACGAAGAACTCAAGAAGTTAGACTACAGGGAGACAAATAACCCTGTTAAAAATGGGGTTCAGAGCTAAACAAAGAATTCACAGCTGAGGAATGCCGAATGGCTGAGAAACACCTAAAGAAATGTTCAACATCTTTAGTCATAAGGGAAATGCAAATCAAAACAACCCTGAGATTTTACCTCACACCAGTGAGAATGGCTAAGATCAAAAACTCAGGTGACAGCAAATGCTGGCAAGGATGTGGAGAAAGAGGAACACTCCTCAACTGCTGGTGAGATTGCAAGCTGGTACAACCACTCTGGAAATCAGTCTGGAGGTTCCTCAGAAAATTGGACATTGAACTACCTGAGGACCCAGCTATACCTCTCTTGGGCATATACCCAAAAGATGCCCCAACATATAACAAAGACACATGCTCCACCATGTTCATAACAGCCTTATTTATAATAGCCAGAAGCTGGAAAGAACCCAGATGCCCTTCAACAGAGGAATGGATTCAGAAAATGTGGTACATCTACACAATGGAATATTACTCAGCTATCAAAAACAATGACTTTATGAAATTCATAGGCAAATGGATGGAACTGGAAAATATCATCCTGAGTGAGGTAACCAAATCACAGAAAAACACACATGGTATGCACTCATTGATAAGTGGCTATTAGCCCAAATGCTTGAATTGCCCTAGACGCACAGAACACATGAAACTCAAGAGGGATAACCAAAATGTGAATGCTTCACTCCTTCTCTAAAAGGGGAACAAGAATACCCTTGGGAGGGAATAGGGAGGCAAAGTTTAAAACAGAGGCAGAAGGAACACCCATTCAGAGCCTGCCCCATATGTGGCCCATACATATACAGCCACCCAATTAGACAAGATGGATGAAGCAAAGAAGTGCAGGCTGACAGGAACCGCATGTAGATCTCTCCTGAGAGACACAGCCAGAATACAGCAAATACAGAGGCGAATGCCAGCAGCAAACCACTGAACTGAGAACGGGACCCCCGTTGAAGGAATCAGAGAAAGAACTGGAAGAGCTTGAAGGGGCTCGAGACCCCATATGAACAACAATGCCAAGCAACCAGAGCTTCCAGGGATTAAGCCACTACCCAAAGACCATACATGGACTGACCCTGGGTTCCAACCGCATAGGTAGCAATGAATAGCCTAATAAGATCACCAGTGGAAGGGGAAGCCCTTGGTCCAGCCAAGACTGAACCCCCAGTGAATGTGATTGTAGGGGGGAGGGTAGTAATGGGGGGAGGATGGGGAGGGGAACACCCACATAGAAGGGGAGGGTGAGGGGTTAGGGGGATGTTGGCCTGGAAATTGGGAAAGGAAATAACAATCGAAATGTAAATAAGAAATACTCAAGTTGATAAAGATAAAAAAAAAAAAAAAAGAAGTGAGATCACAAAGGATGTACTCATGAGGGACGTTGAGTCTCTGACCTCTTCCTGGCTCTTTGTGTTCTCTCGTGTGGAATGTTCCTGCTGTGATGTACTTTGCCACCACAGAGTCAAAGCACCAGGAAGTGACTGTGGACTGTAGACCCAGGAGCTGATAGACCCAAGGAAGTCCTGCTTGGTGGAGTAGGGAGTTTATTGGTTTTCTATCAGGAACCTGGGTGACTCAGGCAACTTTACCTAAGTCAATCATTTATGTCTTCTATAATGGTAATTAGGATCTTCAGGAGAGGAGGAGCCTTGTGAGTCTTACCTGCCCCATCCTTCCACAAGGGAGCATTCATAGGGTAGCTCTTGTGAGGGTCTCATACAGATAACTACAGCCTCTCTGTTTCAGGATGGTGATGGTCATGTCTAATTCAGAGATAATAACCATACCATACCCATGAGCTCTTTGTCTCAGGTATTTTTTACACAGGACACTGGCACAGCAATGAACTTGTTACACACCCATCTTCCTAGATCTTGTGGTACCAAAAGTCCTATGGGATACATGGTTATTTACAAATAAATATAAAATTAGCAATGATTAATAAGAGAATCTTACTAGCAGGGCTCCTATCTGGGCTATAGTACATGTAATTTAGGCTTTTTATACAAAGAATTACGGTAGAAAGTGGTCAGCTTGTGTACCTTGGGAGATTGCAAACAGGATGTAGATTGGTTGGACTTTCCTTACAAGTATTGCATTCCCTAAATCCAGGGACTATACTAACCCTCCCCATCTTGTAGGTCTGTAGCCAGACCTTGACCACTCCCTGAGGTCAACCCACTGAACTTAACGATAGAGCGTGACAACTCACCACACAGTTGATTTCCTTGCTAGAGCCGACAGACACTAATACTAGGAATTCAGGGCCCACTTATTGTCTCCATTGAATGTACGAGGGAGCTATAAACCAGAGAGGAAACAGCCCTTGCACAGGTCATCTGGCCTGAGCACACTACTGCCTCACAGCCCCATTATATTGCCTCTAGACAGTCCGAATGGCATTTGAGTTTCATGTTAATAAATGGCACACTAATCTGCGTACTGTGGAGACAGGAAGGTGATCTAAACGTGTTTCCATGAGTCACAGAGCTTATCACATACAAAGGGAACTTTCCTGAGGTTTGCGATGGTTACAGAGGAAGATAGTGTGCACCAAGTTGGCAGAGAAAGTGCTGTATGTGCACCAGCACACAGTGGGTGGCTCACAGATTCACTAGAGTCCACTCTTTCTGTCTGGGTGGAAGCAGGCTTTGGTGAAAAGTCAAGCCTAGGTCAGGTTGAACAGAGCCTCATATGAGTGGTTAGTGAGGATCCTCCACAGTGGGTATCCTGGAGGACACATGTCCTATGACACCACGGGGCAGAAATGTGATAGAGGGCTAGGTTACAAGGCCCTGAAGTGAACGGGGCATTGTCTGCTCCTGCCTAAGGTTCCGAAGTACCATTAACTCCTGGGTTTATATATATTTTCCAGTCCAGCACTGGAGGTCAGGAACACCTACGTGGAGTTCCAACAATATCAGATGCCGTGTTCCCAAGGGAAGAGGAGAGCTAAACCAAGTTCTCACACGAGGTCTAATCTCGAAGGAAAGGGGAATATATGCTCCAAACAAATGTTGCGTAGCCAACTATGTCAGCGTCTGGAATTGTTTCAAAGCTTCATGACAGCGTAACATATTTCTAATGCCTCAAAGACTCTACTCATCTGCATTGTGAACCATCCTTGGCATTTGAGTAAGAAAAATACAAAACCACTAAAAGCCTAATGAGTCTAGCCCCACATACCCCCTGAGATCTGGAAAACACAGATGTTCCACAGAATAACTGGGAGAACCAGAGTCTGCCTGTCTCGTAGGTGTGCCTGTGAGAATACACATCCCAGCAGCATCAGGAAGTGAGTTCTTTTTTTTTTTTTTAACTTTGGAAGCATTGCCTTTATTTACATGTTTTGAACTGTAGACAAGCAGTGTTTGTGAGAGACAATATTATATTGTGCTTTCTTCTATTGAAATACCAGTAAATGACCGAAAGGGCATCACTAAAAATGAAAAAAAAAAAAGAATAGTTCACTCCCTTCCATGTACTGTCCACCTGCTTCCTTCATGTGTGCGAGGATGGTAATGTGTACTCTGTTTCCAAAGACTTCTTGCAAGATTCTAGTCAGACTCTACTAGTTCTGCTCTACTGAAAGGGAACCTACCCTGCAGCATAAGACTTACTGAATGGAACTAAAAATGCATCTAGATTCAGTTTGAGAATCCGGAAGAAGTTTGCTGAGATGTGAGCCTGTTAAAGAAATGCTTGAAGAGGTAGAGAAAGTGCTAGAGGCAGAGGCAGAGGTAGAGACAGGGTTGGGGGGGGGAGAAAGGGGAGGGAGATTAGGAGTGGAGAGAAGAAAGAACAGAACAGAGAGGCAGAGAGATGCAGAATAGTTTTTTTGTGCTGATAGTTTTTGTCTCACTAAATCTCTGTGAAATTCTGACAAATCTGTGATAACAGATATCCCCCCACCTCGAATAAAGATTAAACTCACTTTGTGGTAGATACTGTGACATAACCCGTATGCACCTACTCTACCAGTATTACCTAGATTTATTCCCTTCTCCCCTTTCTCTCTTTACTCAAACGTCTCTTTCTCCTAAGCATATGTTTTCTTCACTTCTTTTTCCCATTCACCAATTAAAACAACCAGAACCAGCAGGTCTTCTTTGGCTAGGGACTCTCCCTCCAGCCACCACCCTTTCCACGTATTTCCTTTCACAGCCAAGTATGTGCGACTGACATTCTAGATTCACTGTCACAATAATTAGCCCCACGCATTGCATTTTGCCTTGGATTCACTCCATCACACAATTAAAAATGCTCTTGTCAGAGTTATCCCTACTTTCCATTTGACCATGGTCAATAATTTTCCTGGTCTACTTCCTTGTCCATCTGACCGTGCCCTCCTTCTGAAAAGTTTTCTTTCCTTAGCTGTAGTGGTAATACTTTGGATTTTGTTTCTAGCTTTCTGCTTGATTCTTCTTAGTGTTTCTTAGCAATCGTAAATCTTCCTGCCTTGGGGCCGAGTGATATGCATCACACTTTCTTTTTTCTTTCTTTTTCTTTTTCTTTTTTTTATTAGATATATTTCTTTACTTACATTTCAAACGTTATTCCCTTTCCCAGTTTCCTGTCCATAAGCCCCCATCTCCTCCCCCTCCCCCATATGGGTGTTCCCCCATTCATCCCCCTTACCGCCCCCCCTCCACATTCTCCTGCACCAGGGATCCAACCTTGGCAGGACCAAGGGTTTCCCCCTCCATTGGTGCCCCAAGGCTGTTCTCTGCTACATATGCAGTTGGAGCCCTGGGTCAGTCCATATATAGTCTTTCAGTAGTAGTTTAGTCCCCAGAAGCTCTAAATGGTTGGCATTGTTGTTCTTATGGGGTTGCAAGCTTCTTCAGCCCAGGAAGTGAGTTCTTGACCCTACACAGATCAGTGTAACCTTGGAACCTGCCCTTTGCCTCTCTGTGAGTTTTGCCCAGGTGCATATCTCAGATGTGGATGTTTTGTCCAGGTACACACTGCATATGAGGACACACGTTCTAGGAAAAGCAGTGGGAAGAGGAGGGCTGCAGCTTGGCATCACTCCAGCTTCAGGATCCACTGGCTATGACTGCCTTACCTTCTCCTGGAGCACGTAGCCACCCTATGTCAGCAGGAAGTCGCTGAGGCTCAGGGCTGATGCAAATGATGTGATAATGGTGTGCCCAGTAGGCATGTCCAACCTACTTTCCTCTCTCCATCCTGCATAATAATCTCTGCTTTTCTTTATTTTAAAATCAATGATTCTACACCGCTATGCCTGTAGCGTGATGAGCAATGCAGCATCTTACCCTTGACCTGGGAGCAAGGCTGTCGTTCATGACTACCTCAATCATATCTGAGTTCTACACAGCCACTTCAGACAAGTTCTCATCCTCTGTAGTTTGCATATCCTCAGGTGTCAACGAGGGTGCAGAGGGTACCTGGAAGAGAATGGGCGCCAAGACAAGAGTCTGATCAAGACGACAATTTTATTTTTTCCCAAGGCTGAATTTATACCAAAACAGGGGTAACAGAGGGAGGGGGGAAGTGTGAAACATTTCCACAGGCCAAGGACACAGTATTTGTGTGCTCAGCTGATGTCAACAGGATGTTGGTTTTTCAGAAAGGTTACAGGTTTGTCATATCATTAGTCAGCAGGATGTTGGTTTCTCAGAAAGGTTACAGGTCGTCACATTGGGCGTCTTGACGTCGGATGTATTTCTCAGCAAGGTCACAACTTTATCATCCTGACCACCAGATTTGTATTGGTCTTCTGCAGCTGGCTGGGGATTTTCCAAGAACTCAGTCATACTTAACTCTAACCATACTATTAACATCAATAATGGAGGGCTTCAAGGGCATCGCTCCCAACACTCAGGGACTGCTTCCTCCCAGCTATCTGACAGGCAGGCCTCTCAAGGAGATGTCTTTTGGTTTTTATCAAACTAGGGCCCCAAACCACTACCTCGGTAAAGACTTTACCAATGTGCTCCTTCTCTTTCCTGGCATGCCTTGCTTTGTGTCCCCATGACACAGCCACACAGCAGTGCCCACCTGGGCTCATCACAGCTGGTATTCTCTGCTTTCTTCTGTGACCAGTGCCTGGCATGGTCATACATTCAGGGCCGGTCTGTGATACGTGTCTGTAGGATTGTAGAACCTAGACTACACTGAGTCTTTTGCTAATATGGCCTCTCCTTGCCATGGTGTGGGATCAGGTCTACGCTGGCTGGGATCAGGTCACTGTGGCAAAAGGCCACATAACATCTGCCAGTCCTGACTGCTTGGAGGCCCCATCACCAAGGAGCTGAGTGTCCCCTGCTACTGCCATCACCTCTGTCAACCCTGCATGACTACGTACTATTGATGGTGGTGGTTTGTGCTGTTGCTGTTGCCCAAATCTGTTCATCTGACATTTCAAAAGAGGCAAAGGGGAGTTGGGGAAAGGATGAAAGGGCACAGTTGCAGTGCCAGCCAGTGAGGAAATGGTGGACTATCATGGAGAAAGGATGGTCTTCTCCCCAGTCAGCTTCAAGCTCCTTCCAGTAAGCAAGAGAAAGGGCTTCAGCTATGGAGAGACTCTTGATATCTCTCCATCGTGTGGCAACTGAGATGCTAAAGTTTGGGAGCTGATGATTTGTTGATGATGTTTCCATTGTCCTGAGAGAATCTTAGATAATTTTATCTTGCTGGTCACCTTCAGTCTTGAGAGAGACTGGGAAAGTTTCAGATAAAATAACCTTGAACTCTCAGTTCCAGACACATATTCCCTAAGTACCAATCTGTCTATGTTCAGTTGAGCAGAAATGGTTATCTCCAAAGGCTAAGGTAACAACATATTCCAAGAAGAAGGCAGAGAAGTCAAGCCCTTTTATGGTTTTAGTCATTTATGGGGTACACACACAGGCCCAAGGGGAAAGTAAGTGCTTTTCATAGAAGTGGCCTTAAAGGGCCCGAAAAGCAATGGCTATTAGAACACACGTACTGGAGACGCTGTCTAAGCAAGGCAATTGGTGTGGTGCATTTTGCTCAGTTGTATGGTGTGCAGAATCAGCAACAGATTTTCATTCATTTGTCTTACGTGTGCAGCTGTTTTGCTGCATATATGTCCAATCACCACGTGCATGCCTGTTGGCTATGGGGTGAGAGGTAGGCACTGGAGCCTCTGAAGTTATAGATGATTGTTGGGCCATCTTGGGGGTGCTGGGAACTGAACCTGAGTCTTCTTTGAGAACAGCAAATGCTTGTAGCCACTAAGCCACCTCTCTGGTCCTCAGAATTAATAACTTTTAAAGGCACATGACTATCAGCAGTGGGGCTTATTTAGGTTTTCTCGGTTACACTGGGAAGTCCTCTCCCACAATGACTTCTTTAGAGCCTACCACAGCACCACTTCTGCTGACTGACATTCAACTGTAAGCACTGGGAGGGTTTGGTGCTGCTCAGATGGCCAGAAATGAATCTAAGTGCTGAGGCTGCTGCAGTGACTAAAGGGGCTACCATCTGGGGAGGGCGTGGCTTGCCTGGAAGATTTACCGCTAGGCTGGGTGAGAAGAGACTAGGTCTGCAAGGGGGCTCAGTATATTGTATAGAATCACAGCCTTAAGTTTGGATTACTCTATCTTAATATAACAGTCTGCCTGAGTCATTGCATTTGAGTACAACTACCAGGGAAGATGGAGTCTACCCCTTGTTTATACAAGTGAACAGTCTCTGTCTGCCTTTACCCTGCAAGCCACAAACTGTCTGAAGGGTGATACCTGTAACTATATCACCAGACATATGGGCTTATCAGTCATCCAGACCTGGGACTATGCAAGGGGCACTCCAACACAGATGTGGTAGGAAGATTGGCTCATCATCTATCTGGTCTTTTGTCATGAGCCACCACCATCAGGAAGATTACCACAAGGAGGGACTACCATGCCTGTTCCGAGGCTCCAGCTTGAGTGTAGGATCCCCATGCTCCTGACACCCAGCCCACTTCGCAGTGTACTTGGAATGGCCTGCCACCTGGCCCTGCGTTTTGACAACTCTGCACTGGGAACAGCTCTGTGCTGTGGTTAGCAAAGCGCCAGATCTCGTCTGCTCATCTGATGTAACGTGTGAAGGAGTTTATATTAGTAATTAAGACCATAATGAAAGGACTGTGGTTGTCCGTGGCCAGGGCAGTGCTGTGTCAGGCAGAGCCAGGGGCACTCAGTGACCTGCAGCTGACATGGCTTGGGAGTTTATTGTCCTTCAACAGATTCTGACTTTGTGGAAAGTCACGGATGTGTCTGGCTGTTTTAGACACAGCATGCTCGATGCTGGGTTACCTCGAAAGCATCTATACCCGAGTCTGTGTGAATGTGGCCTGTGTCAGGGATCACTGACTGAGAGCCCCCCAGTAATTCTAGCAGGAGGCCTGCATCATGAGTTTCCTATAATCTATTCTGAAACATCCTTCAGAGCCTGCAGGCAGACAGACAGGCAGACAGGGAGAAAGGGAGGTAGGACCCTAAGCAGCCTTACTTGCAGTCAAGAGGGGCTATGCAAATGAGCTTAAATGAGTCTCTGGAATTCTCAACCAAGGCTACCATAAGTTTCCCCCCCCCCCCGACCAAAACCAAAACCAAAACCCACTTCTCACCCCTAAAATATCAGGAAATCAGCATCACAGATTCCATGACCCCACCAAGTTAGTAGCTGGGCCAGGAAGGAGTGAGTGGAGTTGAGCTTGGCCCCTGAGTCACCCCTGGTGGGGGCATGAATTCATGGGTGAGTATAGAACCTGCCTGATGTGTGCCTCAGTTTCCCCTGTAAGAAGATACAGTGAGGACAAGAATTTACAGAGTTCCCTGGCCCCTCACCCTTTATTTCTGTGAGTCTACCCCCTCCCCGAGGAAGAGAAAACAGTGTGTGTGGAAGTGACCAGGGGGCAGGGGAAGGTGCTATTTTGTTAGATGCTATGGTGAGAGGCCCACATGTAGGGAAATGCTCATCTGTGTTTTAAATATCCAGTTGTTAAACATCCCTGTGCACGGCCGCGGGCATCTGAGATAGACGGTATTTGGCTAAGTGCAGCTGATGATTTTATTGGTGTCACTAAGAGGTCACACTGTGTCTGAGGTTTCACAAGGCAAGAGAGTGAGCAGAGTGTCTTCTCTCACGGTCTCTTCACTACAGAAGTTGTACCTGTAACGAGATACAAGGGTTTGGCACTGGTGTGCTCTGTTACCCTTAGGAAAGCTTCTGCTCTCTGGGGGTTGAGCAACAGTTGACAGGGATCTGAAGTTCAGAAGCCTGGGAGAGACACACTAAGGCTATGGCTGCAACCACTGAGCTTCTAGGAAGAAGCCCACCCAGCCTAGGGCTGGGCCTGCTATTGCTCTGAGGTGATCAGCCACTGGTCCTGTCAGACACAGACCGAGGCTTCCTAAGGGAACACTCCCTCTTTTTCCATTTTTAACAGATACTGGTGGCCACAGTAGGCTTAGAGACCTTAGTCACTCTTAAGTCTCAGTGGAATGCCATTCCATCATCTACGATAGACTGAGCTCTCAGTTGCAGGCAAATGCACCAAAAGGTTCTCCGTGTAAAGTACCACCTATGGGTGAGGAGGTCTTATGATTAGCCCTGCCTTGCAGGAGAGGAAACTGAAGCACAGAAAGCTCACCTAAGGTAAAAGTGCAAAATGCAACTGCAAGTCTACCTTATGCCATGATCAGCATCTTCTATTGTAGTATTACCCATCTTATTCTCCATCCCTGCCTGTCTTCCAGGGCCAAAGAGTATGGCTTTCTCCTTGGTCCCCCCACCCCCTTCCAGCTATTCCTGCTTGCTGTTTTCTGATGTCTTCACTTGTATGAGAGGGCTCCTTCTGGTGTTATTGAGACTTCCATGGTAATTATGTGAGAGCTCACAGCAAACAGAAAATGTTTTTGAACATGAAACTAAAGCAGACACAAGTGGCTATCTCTGTGGTTGTGGAAGGACCAAGGAAGGTTTCCTCTGAGGCTCTGTGAGCTCTGACTTTCTGTCCCAACTGTTTTTCCATCAGTGTAGCCCTTGGCAGGGTACTCTGCACCTTGAATAGCCCATTCTCCATGCTCTTGTAAACAACCAAACAGAACTACTTGTCTTTGTCGGCCCCTCCAGCTTTCTCTTCTGAGTGGCTTTGCTAGAACTTTTAACCTGGTAGCCCTGCATTTAGTCTCCACTGCCAGCTCACCTGGCTGCCACTTGCCTGCCCTTATGAGCACCTGCTGTCCTTTCTCTTCCCTCCTGCCCCAGTTTCTCAGTCACTCTGTGGTCTCTGCTGTCCTCCTGGGTCATGTGATCTGCCATGTGTGCCTGAAGTAATGTCCTTGATGCAGGCTCTACCTTTGCTTTTCCTGCTAATTCCCCAGGACAGGTGCTTGATACTATCCTTGACAAAGTCTCATGGCAATGGGTACTGAATGGGAGGGGGTAATACATGCAGGACAAGCTGTATTTCTCTTTGGGCCTCATGTCCCTGGAAGAAATTCTAGTCAGCAGGTTGGAATTCCATTGAGATCAGGTTACATGGGAGAGTGTGCCAAGAGGAGGTTGTGTCACAATATTAACTGTTCTTAATTTTATGATTACTATTAGTGTTATTGAATAGCAAGTGTTCCTGGCAGTCCTCACAACAGTAGAATATCTAACTAATTAACTCCTTGAGTTTGTTCTATTCCTCAAGCTAGTTTGTGACATTTGAAGTGGCTTTTGACTTTCTTCAATTTTAACCACTTGGGACCAGAATCCCGAGAGAGAGAGAGAGAGAGAGAGAGAGAGAGAGAGAGAGAGAGAGAGAGAGAGAGAGAGAGAGAGAGAGAGAGTGTTGTAGGTCAGTAAGATGGCCCAGCATGTAATGACACTTGTGGCCAGGCCTGAGGTTGATTCCTCAGAACTCACAAACTAAAAAACTCACTCCAGCAAGTTCTTCTCTGAGTTTTTGGGCACCATGGCATATGCTCATGTATACACAAATAAATGCATGCTTTTTCCCCAAGACAAGGTTTTTCTGTGTAGCCTTGGCTATCTTGGAACTCGCTCAACACACCATGATGGCCTTAAACTCAGAGTTCTGCCTGCTTCTGCCTCCTGAGTGCTGGGATTAAAGTTGCGTGCCGTCATCACTCGACAATGTATAAAACATTTTAGATATTCTCCCCACAGTGATTAGACAAAGTCACTGTGCTCAGTCACAGGAGAAGTTATCAGACATATACTGTCCATAGGGCCTCAGGGGTAGCCTCCACTAGACCTGTTTGATTTCCAGAAAGTGTGCATCTCTCTTCAAAAACCTCTAGGAGCCCAGTGATATTCTAATGTGATTTTAGGCACACAGTTGCAGGATCCAGGCCTAGGGACACTTCTTAACAGACCTTAGGAACTGACTCTACAGGCAGTATCTTACAATGGAGGCTGAGGGAAGGTTCTCCACTGGCCAGCCTGGGTCTTCTGTGGTACTGAGAGGAAGCTTGGTCCTGCTGATCACCTCACCAGCCTGTTTTCTCACCTTGTGAAATCAGGGGTGATTTCAGAAGTCCATCCATCCAAGGTAACGACCCCTGCATCAACCACAAGCCTCTCTGCCAACCCTCTTCTCATCTGCATCTGAGTTTCCAAGGGGTTGGGTTTGCTGACTCCATTTAACCACCAATCCCAAAGACCACCAGTAGCTGACACTTCCCACCAAGCCACCAGGAATGGATGATGGATGAAGCTTGATTCTGCCTCTCCAGGTCATCTCTCCCCATTCCAGCTGCCCTCTGTTTTACTGAAAGCCCTGTGCCTGATCAGGCAGGAACCAGGGAGCTGCGGATGGGCATGGGATTTGCAAGTGTTGCCCCCTCTGCACTTTGTGTGTCCCATTTCAAATGATTTCTTCTCCCCTTGTCTGTCCTGTGGGGAGGGGATTCCCCTACAGACACCCTCTGCAAACATCATGAGAGGACTCAGCAAAGGAAGATACGTACTCCGTCCGCTCCTCTCCCTTTTGCACAGTGATCTTGGCTGCGCCCACTTTGGGGAAGCTTGGGTTTATCACTTGATTGTTCCAGAGAAACTTGACTTTCTCAATTGTTCCCACGTCGAGCTTGGCATCAAACTCACTGGAATGTGTAGCACCAGGCTTGATAATTCCCCTTGAAATAAAGAAAGAGAAACACTCCTGTCCACTGAGGCATATTGTAAAGTTCACGAAGGACCATGCCCTCCACCCCTTATTAAAATAATGAGTCTCCTTCAAATTCACCCTCTAATCAAAGATGGAGGAATGGAAAATCGGCAATGAGCTGGCGGCAACTCCAACCTATTATTCAGTGTTGCTTTTCCCACTCTCATTAATTTCTCTTTCTTCATAGAAAAAATGATAAACCTCTCTCAAATTACTTTAGTCTTTTTTCTGGAAGCATTGTCTATATAGTCATTTATCTTCTTAACTTAACGTATCTTGTTAGGCTAATCAGTATAGAAGGAATCTGGAACAATAATAGATATTTAAAATATAACCTATTGAGAGAAAGGGACTGTTAGGTTTAAATGAAAATTTATTAGAAGTATAAATTTTTTTTGTGTATGTGTATAAAGAAGTTTCAAGCCCCCTGATGTCTAAAGATGTAAATGCTTGAGTGCTATGTCCACTCCACGGGGATTACCTGAAGATATCATACTGGCGTGTATTGCCCTTACTTCCAAACAGAGCCACTTTGACTTGCCCTGTGACCATTCTTCCAGACAGTATCAAGGAAACACGGTACCTCCAGCCTAGACAAAGCAAGGGAGAAGTCACCTTACTGATAAAGAAATAGGGGTCCTAAACAGAATTATCATCCCCACCCCTTACACGGAGGCCCAGAGTATGAAATATCTTCCCAATCTACACCTTAGATAAGCACCTGATGGTGGCTCCTTTGGACCAGTACAACCCAGTAAGAAGTAATGACTGCCTACAGTTAAGTTCATGATAAATAAAGTGTTTACTCCCTTGTGTTCAATAGCCATGTGGTGGGTTTTAAATTGCCAACTGGACTCAATGGCCTCTGGATCCAACAGGGCTGAGCAAGCCCTTTGCTGGAGAAAGCTCTGCTCCAGAGTGATGGTGCTGTGTATTATGACAAGAAGAGGAGCCAGGGGTCCAGGCCACCCATGGGAGGGTAGCTCAGGGTCAGACCTCCAGTCTGGGTCTGTCCCATCTCTACATCCCTAAGACCCCTGGTGCTCATCTAGTTGTCATCAAACTTATACTAGGGTGCTGTCCCAGGGCCTGTTTGCATGTACAAATACCCATGCGCACATAGGCATTGCACATAGGAACATATACATATACATATACACACAGGTGTGCACATGTGCATCCAGTGTACACACATGTAAACACACAAATTCACTCAGTTATGTACACACGTATAGAAACACATATACCTCTGTCTAAGTCACACTCATCTTTCCCATTCCCTGAGTTGTTGCCCCTGCTGTCTCCCTTCTCAGGGTCAAGTTTTCCATGTTCTCTCTAGTTCAGCAACAACCCACCTGAGCAATGCAGTAGTCCACGAGACTAATGCAGCAGCCCCCCCAACCAATGTAACAGCCCACAAGACCAATTCTGCAGCCCACCAGACCAATGCATTAGTCCATCCAACCAACGCAGCAGTCCACCAAATCAATGCAACAGCCACCAGACAAATGCTGCCAAGGACTCATAAATTCCAAAGCAGTATCTTGGTCATTCTTCCATCCCCATACCTAGTGGCCCATATCTGTGGCACATAAATAAGTGTTGGGGGTGAGGGGGATAAATACACGGTTTTGAACTATTCCTTTAAAAATATAGGCAAGCATTCCAAATATTGCTACATCACTGAGGGTTGATTAATCAGACCAAAAAAAAAAATTATAGGTGTGTGTATCTATAATGATGGGAAGGCTCCAGATCTCCATGGGATCTGACTATCCATCTATTGGTTTGTCAGATCAGAAATATGCCTTAAAAAGGACGAGTCTTCCTAAACATAAATTATACCTCAATACACCTGACTTTCAGAAACTACAGACAGCATTATTTTTATGGAGTCTTCTAATTCATCGTTTCTGTTTTTATTAGGTGACACGTCATGGAATTCGCTAACCTAAGTTGTCACAAACGGTGCAAACATGCCTAATTCAGACCTGGCCTCTTGAATGAGTTCAAGATGATTAGGAGAGGAATCATCCCCTTCTCAGTGAGCACCCCATTCTACATCAGACAGGCACCTGGGGTACATGATAGAGAAAGGGAAATACCTTATGGAGATCTCCCTGGCGAAGGACCAGTGCCAAGTATACAGTAGACAGACACAGAGAGACACAGGAATACATAGGAATGTGTGTATGAGAGACAGAGGCAGAGAAAAGAGAGACAGACAGAGAAACAATAGACTGAGAGAGACACACACACACACAGAGAGACAGAGGAAGAGAGAGACAAAGAGACAGAGAGACTGAGAGAGAGACAGAGATACAAAGACACAGAAACGCAGGAGTACACAGGAGTGTGTATGTGTGAGAGAGAAATACAGAGACAGGGAGACAGAGACAGAGAGACATAGGCAGAGAGAGACAGAGACAGAGAGATAGAGACAGAGAGGCAGAGAGACAGACAGAAAAACAAGAAAGAGACTGAGAGAGAACCTTAATAAGAAAGGGGGCAATGAACTCTAGAAGAGTAAAAGTTTAAGCTCGTTGTTCCCAAAGCTCTGTAAATTGCCTCAAACCCACAAATGACACTGCTGACTTCTCGTTGTTCCAAAGAATGGAAATCAAATGGAAGAAGCTTGGATGTGTTCTATGTCTCAGTGGAGTCATGTATGGAGCACTGAGGGAAGGCATATCCTCCTTTAAGGTAATCTAAACATGTTCAGAAATCTTTAGGTTAGGGACAAGCCTTTCCACATACCAAGTATGACACTCTCTTGACACAGGCAAGTAGTCAACTTACGTGCAAAGTTCTTGGCTTCTCCTGTGTTCAAGAAGAACTTCTGTGGCTCGTCACCTGACTTGCCGGCAAACTTATCGGCATAGTGACCCATCTGTGGGCAGCCTTGATCTGGGCAGGGGAAGCATTTGTTCTGGTAAAGAGAACAGGGGGCTATGAAGCAGGTTTGTCATCTTATGCTCTCTGGGAAAAGATGATGCTCTATTCCCTCAGAGCCCAGTTCCCCCATTGCAATGGGAAAGGAATTAGAGCTCATCACCTCTGAATTCCCTCCATCTCAGCGCAATCCCTAGCTCTGATGTGCAACGTGTTAGAATTACCAGAGACCTTTAACAGCACTGCCGTCTTGGGCCCAGTTTCCATCTTGGGTTGTGTTTCTCAGGCAGGTGTGTGGTGGTGGTGCCACCTCTCCATACTGATTGTAGCATTTACCAACACTTTTCTTTCTTATTTTCTTAAAGGCAGAATCATATGTTGCCCAGGTTGTATTTGACCTCACTATATAGTAGAGAATGACCTTGAACTTCTTATCCTCCCGCTATTGACACCCTAATGCTGACATCATAGGTCTGGGCCTCAATATCTGGTTTATAAGGTGCGGGGGGATTGAACCAGGGCTTTGTGCATGCCAAGCAAGTATTCTACCAATTGAGCTACAGCTACAGCCCCCAGAGTTTGCCAATTTCGATGGTATAAATATTTTAATCCTGGCCAGCTTTAGGCTGCCAACATGATGTCTCAAGTATGGAGCTAAATGAAGGATGTCCCTACTGGCTCTCATGAGTCAAAGAGGCAGGCAGCAGTATGTCATGGTGTCTGTCTCTTTGCTGTGGCCAGCCTGTGGATCTGTTCTCTGATCATCAAGAATTTTCCTCTCCTAGGTGGCTCATCTGAGAGTGGGTTTTGAGGGGCAGGGTGTGGCATGCAGAGAGAAAGCACTATGGTCTCTATACAGTAGGGCCTCGGTGTGTGATGCCTTTCGCTCATGGTAGAATAATAGCTTACAGACTCAAAGTCCTTGTAGGAAGCACAGGGGTATGCAGCGAACCCATCAGGGTTAAGGATGCTCTCCAAGTAGTACTTGTAGCTTCTCAGGTGGTTACAAGCCACAAAGTCCCGGGTTCCTGGGGAAACAGGGCAAGAGGTCAGTCCAGGCAACTGGAGGCAGGCTGTGACAGGATCTATGCAGGATCTACGCCTCTCTTTCTCCAGTGTAATAGGTCCAGAGTTTAAGTTCAGGTCTTCAGAATTTAAGTTCATAATTCATTCACAATAATGACAATAAGCAAACAAGGCTTTGGGTGTTGGAGATAGTGTTCTGGTTACTTCATTGGCCTTGTCTGATAAACCCCCCTTTTCCTAGGAGGCAGATGTCATAATACCACTTTTGTAAATGTATCCACAATGATTCACAAATTCCAGTTAGCAAAGGGGAGAGCTGTAATGGGCACAAGTTCATCTGGTTCAATACTGTCCTTCCAGCTTCTGTGTCCAGGTACAAGGTTGGAAATCCCCAGAGATACAACCAGATGTGCCTTATTCTTCCAGATGTGACACGGTCAGCATTAGAGCATTGCCATGATGCTCTTATGTACAGGAAGGTAAAAGTAGCTTCCAGTGGCTTCACCTGAGTGTCCCTCCCTCTCCCCCTCAGTGTTCCATGTCCTCACCCAAGCCACCTGACAAATGTCCCAGCAAACTCTTGACCTGGCCTTAACTACTCTCCATTGCTGATGGAGCGATCAAAGTCCAGACATATAGCTTTAATATTTGCATAGAGGCCACCCAAGCCCTTTTGAGTGAATAGAAAGGACACTTGTAAGGCTCTATCACACCATGAAGGGTTTTAACTTGAATATGGTGCTAGTTGATTATCATGGCTCGAAATGGCTGTTGGATTCTTGATCTCAATAGATAGCATAGGTGCTGTAACGGAAGGAAGGATGCCCTTTAACCCAGGCGTGCTCATCAATGGCAAATGGATAGTCCTCATTCTAGCCTCCCTCATGTGATTGCCCTTTTCACCATAAGTGAGCAGTGACTTACACTATGGAGATGGCTTCACCATGCACACCTCTGAGATACCCTTATTCTAGGGACAGAACAGAAGCTAGCTGTCTAGGATTGAACTGCAATATTGATTCACAGGGGCATTTGCAGGAAAGTTCTCTTGAGACATCCTGTATGATCCCTCTTGCCACTTCCTGTTCTCTGTGAGATGACTACCAGCTGACAGCTGGGGTGGTACAGAGATTTTTGATTCTTTGTTGCTTATGTATTCCAGAACATTCAGAACAATGCTTGAGCGAAACACAGAATCAGTAGATCTGACACATAAGAACTACATAGTTTTTTTCAGAAATAATATGCACAAAGAAACATTGTATATTCTTAAAAGAAAGTACATTTTCATTACTAAGATTTGCTATAGTGCTAAGGAGATGGCCTAGTCAGTAAAATGCTTGCCTTGAAAGTAGGAGGACCTGAGTTTGATGCCCAAAGTCCATGTTAAAAAAGAAGCTAAATGTGGCAGCATTTTGATAGTCCTGGCAGAGTAAAGGTTCCTTATGACATTCTCTAGGATGGTGGGATCTGGTGCCATTAAAAAAGGGTACATAGTATCTAAGGAATGACACAGTAAGTTTTCCACTGCCCCCCACATGCACCCCTACACACACACACACACACACATCCCTACACAAACTACACATACACACACACCTCTACACACACATCTCTACACACACATGCACCCCTACACAGACACACACCCCATACACAACCTATACACACATATACACACAACTATACACAATGCGTCTCTACACACACTGCCCTACATACCCACACATGCACCTCTACACACACATGCACTCCTACACACACGTACCCCTACACATACACCCCATGAACACCTATATACACATGCACCCCTACACACATTCACCTCTACACACAACCCTACTCACACACACCCCTCCACATGCCCCTACACACACACACACACTATACCCACCTATATACATATGCACCCCCACTCGCACACACCTCTACATACACCCCTACTCACACACTCCCCTACACATACCCCTACACACACAAACACCCACACCCCATACCTACCTATATACACATGCACCCCTACCCACACTCACCTCTACACCCCTACTCACACCCTCCCACACACCCCTACACACACACACACACACACACACACACACACACACACACACACACACACACGGGTTAGTTATGGCAAGCACTGAGTATCCCAAAGAAGCAACATCCTCCAGAGTGGCCCCCATGGCTTTACCTGACCAGATGCCATCGATGTCTACAATCTGGGACAGAGCATTCTTCTTGCACCCGGGCATGCTCTGTCCTCCGTTGGGGAAGAAGTCAAGGTGCCCTGACATTTGGTTTGTTCCGAAGCCTAAAATATTTGTACCAACAATGAGACAGGGTTTTAGAAGCACAGAGCTCTTAGGGTTAAAGCACTATCACTCTTGCCCACATCTATAGGCCAGAGCACCATAAGGCTCACCCAAGAACGGGATCAAGGGAGCTGCATCTGTGTGAATCACATCAACAAAGTCAGCATCCGAGGGGTCAAGCCGGACCTCTTCAGGAGTGCCCTCGAAGTTTGCTTCTACAGGATCCAGTCCTAGACGGGATGGCAAACATGTCAAACTGTAGATTCATGAGGGTCAGGCTAGGTTATGCAATTACTTGTAGTAGTACAGTGCCGTTGCCTGGGTTTCAAACATGGGGACACAGAGTTTCAGTGCTATTCATTTATAAGGCGCTTTGTGGCAGGAGAGGAGGGCACATGAGCAAAAGAATTCAGATTATGTTTGAGCTAGGATTTCTTTCTACATCAGTTTCTTGCATGTATCTTTCATATTTAACATTTTCATTTTTTCTCTTTTATTTTAGTGAATTAAAAAGAAAGCAGTGTCTTGGGCCTGTCTGGGTTGCCGGGTTCTAAATCTCTGCTAAGCAAGTTTTGGAACAAATTGTGTATAACTTTGCAAAAACCATCAAAGTTTTTTGTGTCTCAGTTTCCCTATTTCATGAATTAAAAACAATGAATTCATTAATTTTATATAGTTGTTAATTAAATAATTCAATATACAATGTGTAGCACAAAGAATGGCATGGAATCATACATAATCTATGTGCTCTCAGGTAAGTATTGCTTCCCTGACTGGGTTTCTTCAGTTCTAAGGATTAGTTGAGGAACACAAGGAGCTTTGCACAGGGTTTAGGGCAATCAGGAACTTAACCTATACTGTCTTAAATCATGGCGCTAATATTCTCATGTAGATATGTTCTGTTGTTCTTGTTATAATGTGAAGGCCTTGCTGTGTTTGAAGGCTGCTTTGACGGTGCTGATTAAAGGGTGTTTTTGGTAAATATGTTGGGTAGAAGCCTTTACCAGTAGAAAGGTGGAAAGCAATTTCCTCTGACTTCAAAAGGAAGGCAAGGAATGGGTAGAGCAGCCCCTGTTCAGTCTACTTGCTCATGTCTGTACTAGCTATCTGCTGCACGCTTGTTTTCCTGCCTGTTCAAAGTGGCTACAGACACCATATCAAGGAAGGATTGCCTCTGGGGAGGACTGACTATGATCACAGCAGAAGTATCACAGAGACATAGCCACCATCTTTCTTGCCAACAGTGATGGCCTATGTGTTTCTTAGAAGCTTCCTAAGATCCTCGTCTAGGTTATACCCATCCCTACCACAGGTGAGGGGTTTGGGATGGCTCTCAGCTGGGCTGCGAACTTGTGACCACTCTGGGGTTGCTGGAATGGGACCTGGGGCCTTACCTGTAATTCTGCCTAGACCTGGAGTCCGACTTCCTGCTTCCCCGGCCACGTGGGCTCCTAGGCTGTGGCCAATGAGGTGGACTTTGGAAGGCGAGTAGCTGTAGTTTTTCTAGAAAGGAGAGATCACATGTGCTGGACATGTTTATACTCTGGGTTCTCCTGCAGTGAACTTTCCCTGCTCTCTGGGACCTCAGAATTGAACTCTAGCTTCTGACAAGAACCTCAGAGCTTTCCCGACTCAACATGTCCCTTACTAGAATCTTCTCAAGCTAAAATCCTGTGGTCTGAAACAGTGCCCCTTTCCTTCAATGTGTTCCCTGGACCTGGTTTA
This sequence comes from Rattus norvegicus, assembly GCF_021556685.1. Taxonomy (NCBI): domain Eukaryota; kingdom Metazoa; phylum Chordata; class Mammalia; order Rodentia; family Muridae; genus Rattus; species Rattus norvegicus. Next base: position 271,310,652 of record NC_141534.1, on the reverse strand, counting down.
TACCATGGTAACCCATCTTCTTTACTACTTGCTCACCAACTATCTGAAGACCCTCTTCAGTAACATTTTCCTGCAGAGACTTCCCAAACATTACCCCACGCCCACATACAAGGTGGACTAACTATCCTCATGTTCCCACATAAAGCCTGCATGCCCTTTCCCCACCTCCAGAACCCTCTAACAGATCACTGATAGCTCTGTGGTCACTGCAAGTCTTCCTTGCCTGCAGCTCCTTGAAGGCCTAGGATCCCATTGACTTCCTTTACCTCCTCACAAGTTATTGCCCCTGTGCTCTAGAAACACAGGACAACCAAGGCAGCCACATGCACTCTTCTGTGATATCCTTCAACAGGCCTCTCATTAATGGGTCTACTCTGCTTCCTGCACAAACCCAAAAGGTTCTGATTTCTGTAGGGGTGCAGAAGTAGTTCATTCTTTGTAGACTTATGACCTCAAAGATGGGAAATAGTGGGACTTTGACCTGGTACAGAAAATGGCCACAAAGGATTCCTGAATTAACACAGAGAAGGAGAGTCTTACAGTATTGGCTAAGATCAAAGACCAAGTTTGGAAGAAGGAACTGAAATGATCATGGAAGGAAGAATTTCCCAGCAAGAGTGGGACTCAGATCATAGGGACCCAGAGTCTTGGGGACCCAGAGTCTTAGGAACCCAGATCACAGGGGACCCAGATCACAGGGACCCAGAGTCTCAAGGACCCAGATCGCAGAGACCTGGAGTTGCAGGCACCCACACTTGTCAATTGCACATCCTGCCCCTGGCTCTGTGTGGCTTTCTTTGCAATACCAGGCTCTGCATCACACAAATGACACTATGTTGTGGAGGCCAGATGCTCTGGGCCCCAAGACAACTCTTCTATTCATCCGCTCTATCTTTTGGCAAGCTAGTTAACCTCCCTGTGCCTCAGTTTCCTCAACTATAAATAGGAGGGGATAATAAAATCCCAGCACTGGGTGTTAGCTGACACCTTCTCCCTTTACCTGTGTGCCACTGAGGTGGTTCTTTCATTACTCCTAAATTCACCTCTGTGCTCCATCCCCCAACCTCCGTGCCGGCCCACTTACCACAAGGATGTCGATCATCTGAGCTACCTGGGCACCCACTACTCGCACATTGTTGGCAGCCTGTGTGTAGGTAGTCTGAGAACCTTTCTTCCAGTCCACACAGATGCAGTTCACCTCCTCCACTTGGAACATGTTCTAGGGTTGGAGAGATACAGTATTGCCGTAGGGCATGGGGGACACCTTTCAGCCAGGGGTCAGAAGGGTCCCTTGTGTCTTGTAGCTGGGGTGCTGAGATGGGCTGGACTCTCTCTCCAGGGGATCCTGAAGTCCAAAAAAGTAAATCTAGCAGCAGAGAACATCTACACCCTAAAGATGGAGGAAAAGCTGGCCCCTCTGATTGTTTTAACTGAATCTGACAAGGTGGATGGGTTGCAGCCTTAAAGGAATCCAGTTGTGACAGGAAATGGCCTCACTGTAGCATCTGGTGGCTGGTGTCTATGTGACCTCATGATTCTGCCCGAGAGGTCCTTTAGGTGACATGCCAGGCTGCTGGGTATTTCTTGAGCTTTGAGGCAGAGAAGGGTCATTTTCTAGTCAAGATGGTGTAAACACTTCATGGATAGGACACTAATGTGGGAGAGATCAGGGAATTAGGGAGCGCATCCTTGTGCTCATCCAGGCCACACATATGACCAGTTGGCACCGATATCTTAGATTCCCATCTAACATTTTGACAATAGTGCTAACAGTCAGATGTCTGAGTTTCTGAGGTCCTGTTCCTCGAGATTTCCATTCTCAAAGCAAGCCTGGGAAATCTCCAGACCTTGGAAAGTTTGGGACTGTAGCTAGATTAACGAGATGTTTATAAAAGACAGGTCAAGGGGGTGACAGGCGCCAAGGGACAAATTGTAATTTTTATTGTCAAAATTATCACTGTTATTTCTACATGTGTAGAAGGCAGGTGGCTGCATGATTTCTGAGACAAATAGAATCTGTATATATAATAAGAAAGGAGGATACCATCTTTTACATGTGTGTAGACTAAGCATGTACAGCCATGCATGTCTCTATGTCAGTTTCCCATGTGCACATGTGTATAGGTTTGTGTCCTCCCATGGCTGTCTCATTACTGGTGTCCTGCTCCCTACTGGGCCTCTTCAAAGTCACCATGTCAACCTTAGTCCTTTGTATCTTCAATAAGTGGTCACAGACACATGCCTCTGACTCATAGGAATGTGGAGAAGATTTGGATAAATGAAACTCCACAATCCCTCAGTTGCAGAAATACAAACACTCCTGCCAAAATTTGAGAGTGCGCCTTAACCACAGCTAAACAGGACGCACAACCATGGGGGAGGGGAGAGTTCCCATAGCAAATTCCTGCTTCGGGCTGCAAATTCGGATTAGAAACTAGAGAGGAATTGGGGTTTGGTGAAGAGAAGCATTTGAGCTGCCAGATCTTTTGCTTTCAAGCTTACGTAGTGTGGCTGTGTGAGGTGTGACAGGTCAGTAGGACAGGGCTGTGTAGATCAGAGGCGTGAGTGGGGCTGAGTGATTGGATGAGAGGTGTTCCTTACCTTGCACATGTCAACCACCCAGTTTTCCTCTCCTTTGTCTATGAAGCCATGGATGATAAACCGAGTCTTCCTGGCAACTTGAAAATTGGAGGCCCCAATGGTCAATGGGTCAGAAAGCTGGAGAGTCTGTGACAAGCAGGAAGGGTTTAGGTTTTTGCCTACTTGTCCCCTGAGCCTATCTGTTCCCATCTCCATCCTCGCCTTTCCCACTGTATTGGCCTTTCAAGGCTGAGCACAAAGTCACCTCAGGAGGCCACCCTGACCTTTCCACTCCTGATGCCCTACCTCCACTGGGTCTGGGATGGGGGCTTACAAGTTATCATTCCTGTGGAATCGTTGGACAGAAAGCCCATGTCCAGATGAGGGCTAAAGAGTTAGCAGGAACTACACAGCTGTGAACCAGTCACTCACCCATAAGGTGGGGCAGGGCGTGGGAAACAGGTACAAAGATAAGGGGTGTCCCCAGAGTTCATGAAGAGAAGTCTTACCTGAAAAGCAGTTGGGTTCTCATTGGTGTACAGCAGGAAGCGAGTGTTGATCTTCTCAGGGCTCCATGGGAGAAGTTTGAGGGGCCTGATAGCTGTCCCTGCCCAGGGCTCAGCGTCAGAAAAGCATCCAAGGTTATCATAGCAAACCTCTTTTCCTGGGGAGAGAGAATGTGGATAGGCTCAAGAAGAAGCTATTGTGGCTGAGCTCCCAAGTTCCTGACTGGGGGGCTTGATGGGAACCCAAGTGTTCCAAGGTCTCTCACTCTCTACAGATTGTCTGGCTGGTTGTTCCAATCTCTGAAGGGGGAAGCTTCTCCGATGATGGCCGTGCAAGGCATGCTAACCCAGAAGCTATTTCAAACTCATAGACACTTGCAAATGAAAATCTAGTTTCTTCCAAGAAAGTCTCACTGAGGAAACCACTCCTAGGGTAGGCGCCGTGCCCAGCAGTAGGAGTTCACCATAAAACGAACTCAAGAGCATCTTCAGAGTGTCTTTGTCTGACGATGAATTTGTTTTTAATAGTACAGGTCCTTGCATATATGTTATGGCTTCCAGTTTGGGGGTTTTATGGGATCCCTGTGTGTGTGAACATGTTTGTCTCTGCATCTACATGTGGTTTTGCACCTTTTAGTTGGTTCTTTTTCTTGTTTGGAACTTTGGTCATATTCAGATTTGTTTGCTTTTTGATTTATTTTTATTGTATTATCGTCATTTAGAACCCGATTTGTTTTCTAACAAGAGACAGAAAAGGGGTGGATTAGGATGGAAGGGGAGATGGGGATGAGTTGGGAGGAGTGGGAGAAAGAGAAAACTGCAATCAGAACATATTGCATGGGGAAAGTCTATTCTCAATAAAAGAGAAAAAAACCTAAAACACCCCAAATCCCTTCCCAAACTCTTCCAGCATATTTGCAGAGCAGCCCCAACCCCAGAGGTCCATGTTAATGCAGCAAAAGTCCACCTGTCACTTCTAGACATTCTAGAATTTTTCCTTAAAAATTCAGGCTCCAAGCTCCTGCAGGCATAGGACCCATCCCCCTCAGTCGCCCAGTCTATCCTCCCAGGCTGTTGCATCACCTTTCCCAGAACCGTGGGAAAGTCTGGGCACCTGCAAGCTTTGTCTGGGCCAGAGCTTTCTCCAGCCCTAGAGAGGGTCGGAGCACACATCGACAACCGTGGGGCACTGTGGTGTTGCTTACCCTGAGCTGCTCCCAGTAGGAAAAGAGAGACTGTCCAGAGGGTCAGCATCTACAACAAAGTCAATGATATCAGACATACTCAGCCTGGGTTGGAGCAAAGTCTTGGGGGTGAGGTTGGGGGGGTGCAGGACTTGTTTGCCTCACCTCTGCTTTTTCAGCTGATGGAGATGCAGATCCTAAGGTGACTGGTGTGGTCACAGGAGCCAGGTGCTTGTTCTCCTGGGACCCACCAGGACCTTTTTATGCTCCAGCCTTATCGTTTGGACCGTAGTTCAAGCAAACAGTGAGTGAGGAGAGCTGGGGCTATGGGAACTCTATCTATCCTTTAATCTCCCCTTAGATCTGTCCTTCAACCTGCGTGTGTATTTACACACGACAAGCTCGGGATGGCAGGCAGATCTTCCCACAAGCCTGGGAAGATGAAAACATGCTTGAACGGAAGATGCAGAAGAACCTTAGCTTCTCCTTGTGGTGCCTGTGAGAATCCTTAGGAGCCAAGTGGGCTCTGTTTCTCTGCTTCAGTTTTACCACAGAGCAGTGGGCAGGTCTCGGTCTGCACGCAGTCTGCACTGGGCTGCACACGAGTGACTTAGTGAGCTTCTGTCTCAAAGTAGAATAAAAAGGGATTAAAACCCAAAAGCAGTCCAGTTGTAACTCAGAGATAAGTGTGCTTTCTCGGTATATATGAGACCTTGGTTTCTGTTTCCAACATGAACCTCCCCTCAAAAAAAAAAAAAAAAAAAAAGACAGTAAACCCTATTATGGGGGTAGTGTCTCTCATGTACAATAGGTAGAGATGCCCTAGAAGCATGGGAAGTAAAGGCAAACACCCGGTAAAAGAATTTTCTCTCCAATGCCTCCCTCCCCTGGCAGGCTAGAAACACTCAGGCACAAGAGCCTTGAAGACTGTTCAATGGGCCTCTCTATAACCCCAGCACGGTCTCCAGCCCCATCAACCTGTTCCCACTGCCGTGCAGTGAATCAATCTGAGGTACAGTGCTTAGAGCAACTGCGACGGTCCCTCCCTCTAATTTGAACAGTCGGGGTTCAGGGTCCCCCAGATCCCACCCAGCACTGCACTTCACAGCATGCCAGTTTTGTTCCCCCAGATCCTCAAAAGGTTGCACAGCTGCAAGACAGACTGGACCCCGATTTACCTTCAGGTCTATGTACCTGAAAGCAGCCGGTCAGTTCACACGAGGCAGATAAGCCTTCGCAGAGCAAGCATGGTGAGGGCCAGACACCCAATTCTATGTCAAGTTCATACACCAAAATAACTCAAGAACTGGGGTAAAGGTCAAAGGGCCCTCCTGTTAAGAAAGGTCATCCATCCTCCAGATTAACAAGGAACAGCCCTGGGCTGGGTAAGGACAGGATTTGCTAGAGTAATTGCATACCACTTCGAAACCCTGGGTTCTACCCCTTGACAGCTTACACAGGGCATTGTAAAGCGTTCTGATCTCAGCACTGAGAGGAAGGTGAAGGCAAGAGGTCAGAGTTCAAAGTCCTCTTTGACTACCCATTAAATGAGACAAGTCCAGCCCAGGCTGCAAGAGACCTTTGCTGCAGTAAAAATTTAAAAAGGCGCGAACAGTTCCCTCACGTACCCTGGCGGTCACGGTGTCGCTAGTTCCGGCTCCAGCAGGACATTGGAACTGCACTAATTAATCTCGCAGCTCCATGCTGCCCCCAAGTACTTTCTGACCCATTGTCCACGAGCCATTCCAGCACAGCACCCTGTCAGGCCATCCCGCCCTCGCTCACAGCTCTCTTGGCTGGTTTCCACCATGCCATGCATTCACATCCCAATTCCGTGGTGGGCCCCGTGCATCCAGCCACCATATAATATCTTGAATGCAATTAAGTCACCACATGAAAGAATACATCACACAATATCCTCTGATCTAATTGATAAAATGCAATTTGCCCATCTAGACAACACAAAATCCTGTACACAACCATTCCTTAAGAACAGTCATAAAACCTGTAACTATGAACAGAGAAGAATCTAAACAGACTTGTCAAAAACAAAAATAGAAACAGCCACCTCTAGTCACTCTGGTTCAAGTACAAGTGATCTCACTTCACCTTGACAGCTAACACACTAGGCAGGACTTATTGTTAGTGTCCTTTTATGCATAGAGAAACTGAGGCACAAAGAGAAATACCTCCCCCAGCTAATGAGTAAAGATGCAAGCCCACTTACACTTTTTGGGATTTTTGCCACCCTTTTTTGCCTGTAATTCTGGGGTCAAATATAAGAAATATTTGTCTGGACAAAGGTCATGAAGCACTTCCCATATGTTTTCTACTAGAATTTTTATAGTTTCAGCTTGTAATGTGGAGTCAGTATCTGTTCTGTGCTCATTGTCACATATGCTGGAAGGGAGGCTTTGAATGGCATTCTTCACTGTGTGGACATGTTATCTCCCTGAAACAATTCAGGACACTTTGTTAAAGAGAATTTTCATTTTCCAGGAGATGCTTTTGGCTCCCTTGTTAAAAACTAGCAGGCTGCAGACTCACAAATTCTTCTGGATTCTCTATTCTGCTACATTGGTATAGGTGTCTGATTTATCTCAAGAGCACAATGGTTACATAGTAATTATTTAGCTGCAACATAACTGCTCCTTTCTCTTTAAATCTAGACTGCTGCCACTGAAGTGCTTGTGTAGATTTGACGGAAGAGAATATAATAAAGATAAATACAACACAGTAACTCTAGATCTCCCATAGTCCTATAAACGAGGGAAAGCTGAGGGATGAGCTTAAGCCTCTCCAGAGCTGCCAGATCACAAACTGTGAGGTGAGCCTGTCCTAAATCATGCACTGTGAGGTGACCCTGTCCTAGAACACTCACTGTGAGGTGACCCTGTCCTAGATCACTCACTGTGAAGTGACCCTGTTCTAGGTCACACATTGTGAGGTGACCCTGTCCTAGATCATGCACTGTGAAGTGACCTTGTCCTAGATCATGCACTGTAAGGTGACCCTGTTCTAGATCACTCACTGTGAGGTGACCCTGTCCTAGATCATGTACTGTGAGGTGACCCTGTCCTAGATCATGAACTGTGAGGTGACCCTGTCCTAGATCATGTACTGTGAGGTGACCCTGTCCTAGATCATGTACTGTGGAGGTGGGCCCTGTCCTACTCTATTGTTTGAATGAAGCCTCACACTGTCATTGATTTGAACGAACAACATGCTTACAGGAGCATAACTCTGAAGTAATGGTTTGGTTATGATCTGTGAGGGCCTAGAACAGGAGGCTATTCCAGGACTGCACCCTCCCACAAAATTCATTTAACAGTAGTTATAAACCTTCACTGTTAGAACCAAATGGAATGGAATTATGTGTGTTACATATCACGTAATCCAAGTAAAGAATGAAATGGGCCAATTATCTTTTCAATAAAACAGGAGAGTCTAGTCAATGCAAATAACTACAATAAGGAATTTCCCTTTGCTTTAACTATACAGGGACATAACTCTGAAATGACCAATCCCAGCTGTGGCTCTGGTTTTGCTTTGTTAGCACGTTTCTGCCTTCGAAGCCAAACTCCTCAGATCAGAATCTATCATTGCGCTGAAATTTGCATTGAAATATTACATCTGAATCTGAATTCTGCTTTATCAGTGTCAACTCATGATATATATTCATGCATATAATATATCCTCCTCCTCCACACACTCCTCTGTAAGAATTCACAGTCTCCCACACACAAATTTAGTGCCTAAATATGAGAGAGAAATACCCAGAATTTGTCATTCTGAGTCTGGTTTATTTAACCTAACACAATCATCTTCAATTACAGGAAATATTTCTCCATGACTGATTGTAGGTAGGTACCATGCTTCCTTTATCCTTCAGGTGGTGGACAGCTACACTTGTTCTATCTCTTAGCCCTTGTAAGTAGTTATTATAAATCATGTAGCAATAAACACAAATGTGCATGTATGTTATCTCTGTGGTATGTAGATTAAGAGCCCATTGTGTACTTGGTAGGAGTGGTATAGCTGGATGATATGTATTTCTATCTTCAGATTTTTGAGCAACCTCCACTCTAATTTCCATAGTGGCTATACTAGTTCATACTCCTACCAGCACTGTACAAGAGCTCCCCCCTCACTTCCTCCTAGAATTTATCTGTTTCCTTGATGATGGCCATTCTGAGGAAAGATACAATCCTTTAAAAAACCAATATTATCATATGTTTAATTTTTAATGTATGGGTGTTTACCTGCATGTGGGTATGTATGAGCACCACATGTTGATATCCGTGAGAGTCCTTTATTCCTGCTTTCTACACCATTGAGTTACATGTTTGTCTCTATGCCAGTACTTTGCTGTTTTTGTTATTATGGCTTGGGAGTATAGTTTGAGATCATCAGCTGTAGTACTTTGAGCATTGTTCTCTGCTTGGAAATGCCTTTGTGTTTCTACTTGAATTTTAGGATTGATTTTGTGTTCTGTTAAGAATGTCATTGGAGGGGCTGGGGATTTAGCTCAGTGGTAGAGCGCTTACCTAGGAAGCGCAAGGCCCTGGGTTCGGTCCCCAACTCCAAAAAAAAGAACCAAAAAAAAAAAAAGAATGTCATTGGAATTTTGAGGGACTTGTGTTGACTTGGGAGATTGCTTTAGACAAGAAAGCCATTAGACAAGAGAGCCATTTTTTTTATAACATTGATTCTTCAAATCCATGAGCAGGAGAGTCTATCTTCTAGTGTCCTTTTCTATTTCTTTCTTCAGGTTATTTTTTTTAATCGTGTATGTGTGTGGTGTGTGTGGTATGTGAGACTGTGTTATATGTTGTATATGTAGTGTGGTATGTGTGTGTATGTGTGGTGTGGTGTGTGTGTGTGTGGTATGTGTGTGGTGGTATGTGGTGTATGAGAGTGTGGGGTGTGTGTGTGTGTGATATGGTGTGTAGAGTATAGTGTGTGGTGTGTGGTGTGTGTGTATGTGTGAGTGTGTAGTATATGTGTAGAATGTAGCGTGTGTGTGTGTATGTGTGTGTGTGGTATGTGAGAGTGGTGTGTGTGAATGTGTGGTATGTGGTGTGTGAGAGTGGTGTGTATGTGTGTGTGTCTAGTATATGTGTGGTATGTGGTATGTTGTATGTGTGTGTCTGTGTGTGTTGTATGTGGTGTGTTAGAGTGGTGTGTGTGGGGGGTTGGGGATTTAGCTCAGTGGGAGAGTGCTTGCCTAGTAAGCGCAAGGTCCTGGGTTCAGTCCCCAGCTCCGAAAGAAAAGAAAAAAGAAAAAAGAAAAAAAATTGTAAAAAAAAAATTGTAGAGTGGTGTGTGTGTATGTGGTATATGTGTGGTATGTAGGGTGTGTGTGTGTGTGGTGGTATGTGGTGTATGAGAGTGTGGGGTGTGTGTGTGTGATATGATGTGTAGAGTATAGTGTGTGGTGTGTGTGGGTATGTGTAGTATATGGTGTGTAGAATGTAGCGTGTTTGTGTGTGTGTGTGTGTGTGTGTCTGTGTTATGTGGTATGTGAGAGTGTTGTGTGTGTATGTGTGGTATGTGGTGTATGAGAGTGGTATGTGTGTGTGTATGTGTGTGTGTCTAGCATATGTGTGGTAAGTGGTATGTTGTATGTGTGTGTCTTTGTGTGTGTGGTATGTGGTGTGTGTGTGTTTGTATGTCTAGTATATGTGTGGTATGTGGTATGTTGTGTATTGTATGTGTTGTGTGTGATATATGGTATGTGATAGGGTGTCGTGTGGTATGTGTGGTGTATGGTGTGTGTATGTAGTCTGTTTGGTAGAACTCAGCAGTGAATTTGTCTTGAGGTTGTCGTCGTGTGGATACTGTTGGCCTCTCTACTCTTGCTTACTTTGGGTCTGCTTACCTTCCTTATACATCTTTGATTTAATTTTTGCAGGCATATATGTGTAGAATTTTCTATTTCTAAAATTTTCAGGGTTGGGGGAAATGTAATTTCACACATAATCCCCTAAATGATACTCAAGATTTCATTTGAATCTGTAGCAACTTCTATTTTTCATCTATAATCTTATTAATTTAGACCCCCTTTTTCTTTTTATTGGTTAGTTTTTAAGTGTTTGTCCATCTTATCTCTCTTTTCTGAAAATCACTTTTATTCTAAGGCAGAAGCTATGTCTTCAAAGGTAGGAAGGGAAAGGAGCCCAATGTGAAAAGTTCAAGCTCACAAATGCTGCAGTCAGAGCAGATGCCAGTGTTGGAGGGAATGTTAGGGGCAAACAGTGGAGCTGGGAGGACTAGGAGTGAGGAGTGAACAGCTTGCAGTTGGGCATGAGGCACTCAGGTGAACCTGATAAGAAAAGACAGGAACTCAAAGAAGCAAGGGCAGGGTCAGCAGACCCGCTCGGAGAGCTTCCATGAGACCCTCCCAGGAAGCATGGGCTACACACTATTGCTCTCTTACATGTCCTTGGCTCTAATCTAGCTAATTCTAACAGGGAGCTTTTAGGGAAGTCTCCCCCTATTTTAGGAATAAGACCTCAGACCATTCCACTGATAAGGAGCTAACGAAGAAGGAACAAATGCATCTATTTTTAAGGGGAAGCTGGCAAGTGTTAACGAAGATTTCTAGTACAATCACCTGCAAGGTGGGACAGCAGAACACCCATCTGTCAAGTAACACATAGCTAACCCACAGGTCAATGGTCAAAAGCTAACAAAACAGAGGTCAGAGGTAGACGCTGGGTGAGAGGGGGTGTCTTCAACATTCCTTGACAATACATAGGGCATTTGGGACCCTGATTGGCCAGACCCCTGGTAATCTAGAAAACAATCCAATCTCATAACAATTACCACAGCCTTTGCCCAGTTTGTGCCATGGCCCCGTAAACCCCTGGATGACAGAGGTCAGCAGCTTCCCCCCCTCCCCTTTAGGAGCATCATATTCCCTCAGTTTCTCACCATGCCTCGGATTTTAAATTCTCTGGAACACTTTTTAGTATAACCTGCTTCTGTTCCCATGACTTTCTACTGAGTTCATCTTTATTGGAATGAGACAACAGACCCAGAGCCATTGCTCCATGTTTGGTGACTATGGGTGTCCAACACCCTAGGGCCTTCAGTCTAATACAGTCCTGCTGCAAAAAGTCCTGAACCCAAACACCCATTTTAACTCTAAGCATTGTTCTGTTGGTCTTTGTTCAATCAATTACTGCCTTGCTCTTAGTATTCCCTGTAAGCAAGGGCTCAGACAGCCAGAAGGGTTTTTGTCAGATATAAGAGACTAGCCAGGGGCCATTGGGGAAAGTCCAAAGCTACCATGGCTATCTCCCTAGGACAGAGAGGAGAAGGGCAGACTGGTCAGGCCCAGAGCTATCTATCAGAGCAGAGAGAAGAACAGGAGTAAGTTCCTGAGGAGTGGGGAGAGTGAGCTTTTAATCTCTTCCCCAGCAATCCTATAGTTCTGCTTGAGTTGAGTCAAGAACACATTTTGGACCAAATCAGTGAGGCTTAGCCTCTTTTGGAGTGCTTGGGGTCTTTCTCCTTTTGGACATAACAGTCCAGCCTTTTGCTGATGAAAAGGGGTATACTTTTCTGAGTGCTTCACAGTTGGATAGGGACACAGTTGTGGGGACCCAGAAAGGTTAAAATGTGAGCCAAATGTGGGGTGAGTCAGGCAGGCAGGCTATGGTAGGAGACTTAACATAAACATGGGTAATTTCACCTGAAAGAACCCGAAGAGACAGGAACAATCACATTATGGTGGGAAGGATAGAGATCAGTGGGCAGAAGAGAAGTAAGAGCCATGGGGCTCAAGGGAGACCAAAGGACCTTGGAGCTGGCCACTGGAGGCCATAATTTGCAGGCAAGTTCTCTTTCTCTTGGCTGGACTTCTTCACATAGACTTTCAGCAAATCCAGAGCTGGCCAGATATTGAGGACCACCTGGGGCTAGGGAGATGAGCCCATTTTGGAGTAGTTGCAAGACTATAGTTGATTCCTGGGTTGTGTCTGTCAGCTGAGTAAAAATCTCTGAGACAAGACACATTGGGGACAGAAGGTAAAGTTAAGGAGCTTGGGACAATCTTTACTTGCAATTTTCAGTCCTGTTTCTTTGCTTAGAAGGTTGTAAACACAGAAAAATCAATCAATTCACCAGGAGGGGAGGAATGAGTCTTTCGACAGATGGATCAAAGGCATGATTCCCTAAAGCTCACAGGATCCTTTAAAGTCAGGAAAAGAGATAAAAGTTTTTGATAAATTAGCATGGCCACTGTCTGTAATCTGCACCGAGATCATAGAAGAGAAGCAGATTAAGAGTGTCTGTAAGCAACTTGAATAGACTCACACCTTTGAGCTATGGCAAAAATAAAACCTGAAAAATTATTAGCATGATAAAAGAAAGTTTCCCAGTAGAAAAGAGAACAGGAGTAAAAGCTTGAGGACTCACAGATGTTTTGGAAGTAGAAGGATGAGTATTTTTTTCCCTCTTGGACAGAGGACTAGATAGATACAAATTGGACAGAGATGTTTTCAACACACAGAGAAGAACTTTTAAGTTTGTGTTTAGGAAACAACCAAAAGAAAGTTAAAAAATTTGAGCCTGTGACTATGGTAATTTTATTTATTTTTTTAAGAAAAGTTTTAGTAGCCACTGTTTCTGCCACAGAAATCAGATTAAAATAATAACTTATCAGAACTCGACTGAGTGAATTTTGAACTTTTATTATTTCTATGTCTTATTTTCACACACCTTAAATCATTTTCTTAGACCTTCACAACTTATGTCCACTTTAAACTTTTATCTTTCCTTTCTAGAAACAATCATTTACTACAAGACAGAAGTGCTTGTTTATTAGCAGTAGATGAAAGGTAAGTTGTTTTCAATAGAGGAATATTAAAAAGCAAATTTTCGGTCAGTAGCAGCAGTGTGATCAGTGTGATAGTTTGAGTTTGTTTTCCATTGCAATCTGCCTAGGTTATCTGTCTCTGTGAGAGGCCCAGGAGTTCTTAGAAAAGGCAGCTTTACTTTATCTTTTATATTGGGGATTTGGGTTATTTTAATTCTTTGTTTGCTAGCTGTTTACCTTCAGGGCTAGAGATATATTGTTTCACACTTGGCTGGCTCCTGGGTTGCTGATGAGAGATACAAGGTTATTCTGTGCCAGGAGTCTGGTGGAGCACTGGATGTCTCAGGATAGCAGCTGTGGGGAAGCTTGGAGGAAGGGGGGCACTACTTGGTTCCACACACACACACACACACACACACACACACACACACACACACACACAATAAATTTTGTTTACTATTAAGTAATGTTTACATTTTTTACTCTAAATTACTCTGAGACTATTAACTGCAAACCTCTGGTGATTAACACCCAATTGTTAAACAGCAGGGGATTGAGATTTTTGTGTTCCTCCACCTTCCCCACAGATTCTGGGACCTCTGGAAAAAAGAAAACACTCACTTTGAAAGAAGATTCTAATCTTTCTTCCAAGAGAAAGGAGGGATGGAGCGGGGAGAACTCTCTAGTTGGTTAAGAAAAAAAATCTGTCCCTCTGTTCCTCTCTGCTCTCTTCTGCTCTCTCTGCTCTCCTCTGCTTCTCTTCTTATTCTGCTCTTTTTTCATTGGTCCTAGTTCTTGTACTTTTTCAGGATACATGATCACATGGTATTCCAAGCTCACAAGTTCACAAGTTCAAACATAAATTCAAACCATAAATTGAATAAGAAGTTGCAACAGAGATATTTACATGTGTTTTCATTAAGACTATCTAACTAAAACTTCATTTTCTGCCACTAGCTCCACAGGTTCATTAAAAGTTTGAAACAATAATTACTATGTCAAAGTTAGCATGGTTTTGTCAAGAGGCAAATTATCTGCCTAGTGTCTCATTAATATTGAAGTTTTGTTTAGACAATATATTATCTATCTAATATTTTTGTATAGTCAATATTTTATCTTTTGTCCTTGTACCTATAATAAATGGTTTGTTATCAGTTTCATGACCTTCGGTTATCTGATAATGGTTTCACAGCCAACCCAGAAAGAATGTTTTCCCTGATTGTAAATCTGTTTCACACCTGCTATCTATCTTAGTGCAATTAGTTCATGCCACATAAAGGTTTACAGAGTCCTAATTGTAGTCTTCATACTTAGAGGGCTCAAAATTACTTGTATAAATTTTATAGAATCATTTTTAGGAATTATGAAATCTATTTATCTATACAGTATTACTACAAGAGTACATTTTGGTTACCTGCAGAAAAATCTGCCCAATGGGCTGGGCTAATGCCCAGGAATTGCTATATTAATTTAGTAATGGCAGGAAAGGCACATCAGCTTCAAGAAGCAATCCTGAGATGAAATCTCTTTGTGGCCTTGCTTGTAAAAGCTCATTCACCTTAGACCATTCGAAAAAGTGGGGCACCTTCAGGAAAGGCACCTGCTATCCTTTGGCCTATCCCAAATGGCTCATGACAATTCTGATGTGCTTGTTTTTAATAAGTAGGATCTATGTGCCTGTTCAGCATCCAGGAAATTACAAAGCACAGGTGTTTTGGCTCTGTGTGACACAGTCTGAAAGGGGGACATTGAAGGAGCATAGAAAGACTGGGAAACTGTGGGAACAAGGGATGACCTGGAACACCTCACCCTGGAGCCTGGCGGAAGCTCCTGGCCAGCAGAGCAGCAGGAATTCTAACACAGTTAACCTTTACTGAAAAGGCTGCAAACCCAGAGCCCACATCCTTCTCCTTGATAGACACTTTACATTTGAATAGCAGTGTCTCAGCCTCAAAGCTTGGAAGAATCTGACATTGCATCTGGCCTCATTTGATTTCCCAGACTTTATCTGAGAATCTCAAACAGAGCTATTTTTAAATAATTTTTAAATGTTTAATTTTAATATTGATACAGAGATTTAACCTTGGGTTGGGAAAGATGACTCAGTAATTAAAAGCACTTCCAGAGGTTTAGGGGTCTCAGTTCCCAACACCCATATTGGGTGGCCTACAACTATCTGCAACTCCCGGTCCAAGGGATCCAATTCCCTTTTCTGACTTCCATGGGCAATATACCCATGTGGTACACATACATATACTCAAGTACACACATACATATATTTAATAAATAGTATTTTAAAAAATATTTAATACTGTCTGCAATAGAAATACCTTATGTTCTAGTAACCTGTAACCCACATTTAACTTGTAAGCTGCAATCTTGTGAGATACTCTCAGAAACCACTCTACTAAAGATCTCACTTAAATTCCTTAGTAACTCTTTGAAGCACTCCTATGTATGACGACCTTCAAAGACAAGAGCCTGTGATTCTCCATTAAGGAGATTGTACCCATACTTGGAAATATTCATGAGTGTGCCTTGTTTATTCTTTTGCGTGTCTCTTTTTTTTTAAACCTTTGTGTTTAAACCTATGGTAAACTATCTTCATTAAACCCCAACTCCATGCCTCTAATCCTAGCACTTGGAAGGTAGAGGTAGATGGATCTTGACATTTGAGGCAGCCTGGTTTACAGGGAAAGTTCCAGGAGAGCCAGGGCTACACAGAGAAATCTTGTCTCAAAAACAAAACAAACAAAACAAAACCAAAAACAACCCCCAAATTAGGTTGGGATGACATTTTTGTACACTATGTGTCCTTCCTCACCTGCCTAAGGCCTTCTCTGATTGGCTTTAATTAAGAGCTGATGGCCTATAGCTAGGCAGGAAAGGAAAGGCAGGACTTCCTGACATTGATAGAAATTCTGGGAAAACAATTGAGAGGCAGGAGATTTGCCAGCCAGTCATGGAGGAAGTCAGATGTACAGTGACTGAGTGAGAGGTAACAGGCCATTTGGCAAATGTGGATTAGAATAAACCAGTTCATTAAGTTATATGAGCCAGTTAGAAGATATCAAGCTAAGGCCTAAATTTTCAAAAATAAATATGACTTTGGGTCATTACTTAGGAGCTGGAGGGTCAAGACAATCTGACAATACAACTAAACAAACAACAAACAAACAAACAACAAAAAGACTTCCAAACCAAACCAAACCAAAGAATTCAATGCTACTTCATGAAAACAAATTGGCCTCCAAAATGACTGGGAACACAGACCCACCACTAGATGGCCAGCAATTCTGCCTGAGTTACACAGCTCTACTTCATCTGAAAATGGGAATAATAAATGGAGTTAAAGTCTCAAATCTGTAGTTGGTATGACCACAGGTGAAGGTTACACTTTGCTACATAGTCTGTGGTAATCACACCTGGAAATATTGCATACACAGTCACTATCATGGTGTATTGTCACGATAAATGAGTAACCGGTCTATAGAGTACTTAGAAAGAACCTAAGATGCTTTAAGGCATGTGTTGGGGAAAATGACAGCACAGAGTGTGCAGTCAGCCATCTTCTGTGAATCCACCCTGAAAGGAACAGGTTGAATCTCATTCTCTATGGCCAGTGGTCATTTACACAATGTCGGACTAAAGTCACACAGTCCAGCAAGAACCCTGTTGAAAATCATGTGCTGAAAGATCACTTGAGAGCAGACTGGCCTTTCACATTGACAGATGGATGATTCGTGTTTTCGGAGGTTCTCTTCCAATGCCATAAATCTTCATCTTTAAGGAAGACCCTGTGGTCTGTAGAAAGGCAGAGACTGGAGAAACCCCACTGTATCAGGTGGGGATGTAGAACAGTTAGGAAGCCCATACCCCTCCTCCTCACTATCCTGTTATTGCTTGTGCAGTATCTGAGCAGGAGAAGGCACAGAACACAAAAACGTTGGGATTAGAGGCTAGATTTGGTGCTTTCCTTCTGCACCTACCTACCCAGAGGGAATCCTTTGAGACCAGAAGTCTGCCTCCAGTGATCAGAGCGACAACAGTAATATTAAGTGGACACCATGATAGTGACTGTGTATGTAATATTCCGAGGTGTGACCACCACACAGTATGTAGCAAAGTGTAACCATAACCTGTCATCGCACCAGCTGCAGATTTGAGATTTTAAGTACCATATTAATATGTTTCCATGTACATAAAGGAGTTGAGGACAAGACATAATTAATAATGGTTCACTGTAGTGTGTAGTTTTTACTACCCTACTTTAAGCTCTGGGAAGATCATGTTACCAGCCAATGCCCAGGTTCCCTTGGATTTAAGGATGAAAGACACACGCATGTGTGCACACGCGCATGCGCACGCGCACACGCACACACACACACACACACACAAGCTCATTTTTAACATGCCTTATAGCTCAATGGCTGGGCTCTTCTAAGCTGCCTGTGGCTAGTGTACCCTTCACTTTATTCCTTGCATAACACTCTAAATCAGCCCTCAACTTAGTTACCCACTTATCTTCTCCTTTATCAATGCCCTAAATCTCACCATATCCTCAGCTTGGTTGCATTTCTAATCTCCTGCCTGCTACCCCAGGCCCAGTCAGGGAAGCGGCCAAAGGCCACTCCACCTGAGATCTCACATGACTGGTGGCTCTCTTTCCCTCCAAAGCATGGCAAATCTCTTTCCTCCTCCTGTATCTCCTAGCCTTCCGGTGGAAACCTGGAAGCCCTGCCTCTTCTGCCCAGTCATTGGCTGCCAGTATCTTTATCGATTGATCAAGAACCAATTGGGGAACAGGACCTTCAGCATTTATACACAGATTTCTGACCAAAAACTACCCCCTACATCTCACCTTTTCTGCCCAGTAAAAAAAGAAAACTCTCAGACACAAATTGAACAAAACTATAATAATCATATAAATTACAAAGTATGATATACAATTAATATCCAGTCCATTATACTTGTTAATTAGATAAAGTCCTTACCATCATTCTTAACCTAAATAGCTATAACTCTTTCCCTGGATTATGTTTAGATTTTAGCCTGTAACAGCATCTGAAAACCATGTTTACTATGCTATAACCTCTCTCTCAATGCCAAACAAGTTGAGTTTGATTGTGAAACTATAACTAGTCTTCAACTCTGTCAGAAATTCTAGAACAAATTAAATATTGCCTGAGTATACAGGAAGAACCAAGCATAGCATCCAAACTTACAGAGTTATAGAGACAGCTGACTACCTGGACAGCTGCTAATTTCTTGAATGTTGGAACATCTGCCTTCAGCCTTCTGGCCCAACCATCTGGCAGACCTTATGAGAAGCAGGAAATATGAAGGACTGGTTAACTCTGTCTTGGCAGAGCTTAGTAGTCAACTATCCTCCCTCTGTTTGTTCCTTTTGGACAGTATATTGTCTGTAGATGATATATGAAATTTCTGTCTATTAGCTACCTTGCCACAATAAGCAGCCTCACCTGGATTCTTTTTTGAAGGGGAATGGGGAAATTGTTGGGAGCAGACGTGCCTCATGGCCAAATTATCCTTAATAATGAAACCACATTAAATGTCACATTCTGTGGATTTCTGGTATTTTGAGTAATCTTTCTATGCAAAACATATTTGTACTGTTAAATCTTAGCTACTCTTAGCCATTTTATTTTGAATGAACTAAAACCACTTTATTATAATTAAATCGGAATAGAACATAACCATGAGTTTGTTCTCTGGTCCTTAACTTGTGTTCTTTAATCATCTTAAGTAGTTTGTAAAGCAGTGATTAAAAGGACTGAGTCTAAGCCTCATAGTCTTAAATGAGTTGCAAAGGCACAATACTTATCTAAGGGTAACAATATTAATTTCAAATTTTATATCAATATTTAGATTTATACCAATGAAAATCTTAATTCTATATCAATATATAATTGCTGTACCAATGTACGAAATTTTGTATCAGTTACAAAGATTTTTATTAATGTAACATTATGGCTATACAAGAATCAAATTTATTTCAAGAATAAAGTTTAGTAATCCATCCCATCTATTTCCTCCCTGTTCAAAATTATGACCATTTCCAAATTAACCCTTAAAATAACAACCTATCTATATTTTGTAAAAATAACCATTACCAAGCACCCAAACCCAGGGAATCAGGTTGATGACTCTCCATAGCGTCTTTCTGCTGAATAGGGATGGTGAGAAATACTCTAAAGGGGTATAGAGGGGTAGAAAAACTAGAAAAGCTGGTTAGACTTAAGAAGGCTAGCTTTAGCATCTCTTATCCAGTCTCTGCATGTTTAGAAGATGCAGAGGTTGACTAAAGTTCTGACTGGATCCATCTGAAATGTTGGATGAAGTGAAGTCATCTAGAATCAGCAGCAATCCTAAAGCTGTTCTGGTAGTAAGTCTCTGGGCAGCATCAGGAAGCAGGGGACTAGAACAGCAGGCCAGCTCAGCATCCCAGTGGATGACTCTTGTCAGAGCAGTACATTCTGCAATATATGAATCACACAACAAAAGTTTTAGTACCATTAAGATCCTGTGCAGGGTGCACAGATCAGTTAAGGATGAAATCCTGCTTCTTGTTTGAGCAGATGAACAACAACTGTTCTTTATTATGAGTTAATCTTATCAATAACCAAATGTAATAAATCTACACTCAATGTCACATGAAGGAAGGCATGAGAAATCATCGGGATTCCAGGACCAATAAGATTTATTGTCTCATTTTAGGTGACGTTTTGGCTAGAGACATTTTTATGTCTAAGCCAGTTACTGGGCTGTTCTCATGACAAGGAACCAGCAGATCATTTTACCTGTCTTGTCTCCCCTGTCATATCTGATCCATATGATTGGATGGAGTCCAAAGCCCTCTCTCCTTTCCTGCCAATACGAACACAGAATCTCTCTCACAAAATAACATATCCTTGTTCTAGTAGGAAATCATTAAATGTTTAACTTGATCTCTCTCCCAAAGGAATCTTAATATAACCACCAATCATATTCCTTTTGATAATTAAAACAATTCAAAGCAATAAAGCAATCTAAACAAATATTAACCAGTGAGACACAGCCTGACTTTCATGAGATCAAGGCATAAATTATTTATATAATTTAAACTTAAATTCCCTTCTGCCTACTGTATAACCCTATTTTCAGGCTTCCTCCTTATGTAATTCTCAAGGCCTAAATTTCTACTGTCTGAGATAGGCTAAGCTTACTACCCCCTGCCTTCGATCTAATTTTTTAAGATTGAGTGCCTCAATATTTCTATTTCTCTGTATTTTACTTTAATAAATTTCCTTTGCTTACTGTATCACTTTCCCCTAACTTCTGTCTTCTGTGGATTTTAATATCTGTATATTTAAGAATATTTAAACAATTACTATTTTACTCCCTATTAACTGTTTAAAAACAGTTAAATCAACTTTTAAATTTTTAAAAATTCAAAATTTATCTTTTGATATTTTTCTGGCTGGAGACAGGCAGCTTATTATTTGTTTCTCACTGCTTCCCTCCTAGCATTCAGGGAATCAGTCAGCCTGTTTGCACAGCAGGAGCCCACAGCCTCTGAGCTTAAGCTCTCTTTGGCAGTGGCTGTGATCCTTTGTTCTAGTGGTGTGCCATCTGTAGGTTGTAGTTTCTATTACACTGCTTTAAACTCTGGGCAGATCACACTACTAACCACTACTCTCTGGTTCCCTTGGATACACATATGAAGCACACATGCACCCATGCACACATTCAAGCATGTGTGCACGTGTGCACATGCATACACACACACACACACACACACACACACACACACACACACACACAAGCTCATTTTAACCCGCCTTAAGGCACAGATGTTGGGCTCTTCTAAGCCTCCCACAGCTAGTGTGCTCTTCCCTTTATTCCTTGCTCAACACTCTAAATCTGTCCTCAACTTAGTTGTGTTTCTAATCTCCCACCTACTGCTCTAGGCCCAGTTGGGGAAGTGGCCAATGGCCACTCCACCCAAGATCTCACATGACTGGTGGTTCTCTCTCTCTCTCTCTGAAGCATGATGAATCCCTTTCTTTCCCCTTCATACCTAGCCTGCCTATGAGAATCTGGAATTCTCACCTCTTCTACCCACTTTTGGCTGTTGGTATCTTTATTGATCGATCAAGAACCAACTGGGGAACAGGACCTTCAGATTCCCAATTAAAACATCAGCACCACCCCATACAGATCACTACCCTGCTGAGTTTTATTAGCAGCTAGATGCAGTGGCCCCTTGTCAACAGGCTTTTACTATGAAGTCAGGGTCACCAGGAGTTCTCCCTCATGGTTTTGGAACTGCAAAATTTGAAACTGTGGAAAGAAAGCACTATAAAGTTACTTCTTCCTGGTACACTCCTGACAATTCAGTGCTGGTCGTGAAACTGTTACAACTCTCCTTGAGTGTTAATAAAGAGCACATTCTGTAGGTTCCAGCCACTGACCGTTGAAAGACTGAATTCTCATGTCCAAGTTTGTTTTACAGTTGTACAAATGCAACAACAACGACAATGACGACATGCTACCATTGATGCCCTAAAGACCAGCAAGAGCTCTTTTGTCTGCTCCATCAAATAGTTACTGAACACTTAGCCAACCAAAGCAACTGAGCAAGAGTGGAGGATATCACACAATGCCAGCCCTGCACAGAGCTTACGACAGCCTTTTCCTGGCTCACTGCTCTTATTTTAATTCAGCATTGAACTGCAATAACAGGATTTTCTATGTAAGCAATATTATGATGTTTCGGGTTTAATTTTCTCTGATAAAATATACTGCCATGTGTAAAGTGCATGGCCTTTAAAAAATGTTCAGAAAAATCCTCGTTTTGTCTTCATCATTTGGCTCCCTGTGGTCTGACGGCTTTGCAAATGTCAGGGTAAAGGTTAAGAACCAATATTGATGAAAGCTACATAATATCTATATGTGAAGAATATAGACGTACTGAAGGTTTGTAGTTTATGTAATAAGCTTACTGCAGTTAAATTTCATGTGACTTGTAGTATTGACTTGCATATACTTAGTTTTAAAATGGGGATAACAATGGGAATTGCCTTAAGGGCAGATGTGTTTAGTACAATAGCTCTACTGAGCATTGGAGAGCAGACCGAATTATGAACATTGAAATTTAAGAAGTTTTTTCAATGTAATATACTTGTTAAGCAGAAGAGGGGGCTCTTCTGCTTAAAGGGAAACCAGGTGGAGGTTCCAAGGATAACATCTAGAAAATAAAACAATATATATTTTTAAAGTGCTGCCAAGATGGCTCATCAGTTAAGAGATCTGATACTCTCGCAGGGGAGCAGTACCAACATTGCAGCTCACAATGTGTAATTCCTATTTCAATAGATCCAACACTCTCCTAAAGATTTCATAGGCATCAGGTATGCACATCATACACACACATACATGCCGCACTCATATACATAAACAATTTTTAAACATTAGATCCTTCCACAGGAAATGCTTTTGTGACCATGTGGCCCCCGGAGGTGGTCCCACCATTCCTGTTACAGAAATATAAAGGCTGGAAGGCAACTTCGTGGGTAAAGGCACTTGCTGCCAAACCTGATGACTTGAGTTTGATCTCTGAGACCCACAGGGCAGAAGGAGAGAGCAGAATCCTGTGTGTTGTTCACATGTGCCATGACACGCATGCACACGCACACGCACGCGCACGCGCACACACACGCACACACACACACACACATACACACACACACACACACACACACACACACACTGCCCCATATATAGAAGGGGAAAGTAAGAGATCAACAACAACAAAAAAATCAAGTGGAATAATTAGAGTGGCACACAGTGCTGTAGTGAAAGTGTAACGACCACAATCTAGAGCAAAACAATAAAAATTCGACCCTTACTCCTACACCAGACAATCTGACACCCATGAGGGCTATAACTGACTAACAAGAGTGGGCAGTGTTTGCAGCTTTATTATACCAGAAAGCAGACAATCTGCATACGGTGATGAAATGGGAAAGCATGAGCTTTCATTACGCTGTTTAGAAAGGTGTGCAATTTAAATGTCGATATTGCTACCTCTGGTAGTTCCATTTAGTATTTTCAAATGAGGAAAGGCTCTACTGACCCTGAGAGTAGTGTGGCCCACATTATAGGTTGGTGTATGCTTGGCTTTTTAAGAAATTGCCAACCCCACCCGCTGTGGCTGTGGCCTTTCCATTCCATGTTTGCTCCATTGTTTCTGTTTGTTTCTCACCTTAATGTCATACATTGAAGTTTTTTGTTCCTTTCTCCCTAATTTGTTGATATACTGTTGCTTTAGAATTAAAAGCACATATTTTTAATGGTCACGGTAAACCTTCAAATGATACTACAGCAGTTTGCCTTCAGCATGAGGATCCTCCAAGACACTGTTTCCATCTCTCTTCCTGCCCTACATGGCATTGTTAGAATATACCTCGCTTATGCCTATCATATACACTCCCCAGCTATTATTATTTCTCCATAGTCAATTGTTTTAATGAGATTTAAAGAATTCCAAAAATAGCATGCATTTTCAAAATAATTACTTTTGTATTCTTCATTTCTTTCTGTAGGTTAACTTCTTACTAAAATAACACCTCAGAAGGCTCTCACCAGCATTTCTTGCACTGACTGGCTGGTGAAGAACTAAGCACTGGTAGTTTGAAATGCATTTCATTCTCAGCCTTGAAAAATATTTGTATGGATAATAAAGAGATAGTGTCTTATCATTAACTGTCCACCTGACAGCCTAGAATTACCTGGGGGAGGGGGAGTCTCAACTGAGGAATTCCTCATTGGGTTGGTCTATGCACATGTCTGTGGAGGGGTGTGTATTGATTGTCTTAACTGAATGTGAAAGCATAACTCATTGTGGGCCACACCATTCCCTGGGTGGTGGTCTTGGGCTATACAAGAAAGGTCTTTCCACGTTCCCACTTGGATTCACACCCAGAGTTCCCCCAGTGGTGGGGTATGAGTGGAAGTGTAAGACAAATAAACCAACTCTTTCCCTAAGTTGCTTTTGGCCAGAGTGATTTTTTTTTCACAGCCACAGGAAGAAAACCAGCATGAAGGGTCTTTCTCTTCAGAATATTAAAGATGTGTCTTCTGTGCAGAACTGTCTGTGAGATTGGCCTCTGTGTTCTCCAGTGTGTTGTCTTTTCCCTCCGGCTGTTTTCACAGGTTTCCCCGCTGTAACTACTTTTAAATGATTTGATTTGGATATTATGTTCTCTGGATCTGTTGGTTTACAGCTTTTCAACACTTCACACAATTTTGGAAACATTACTTTTACAGATAGATTTTTCTGTCCCTCCTGCCAACCTGGTCTTCAAAAACAGCAACATTAGCTGTCTTGAATTTTCTAGTAGATCACTGATGCTGTTTGCAGTTTACAAATGATTTTCTTTATATTTCATTTTGTATAGTTTGTATTTTGTCTTTATGAATCTCTTATTCAGTTTGTAAGCTATTAATTGTATTTTCATGTGAGACATTCTATTTTTAATCTGTAGAAGTTCACCTACAGTCTTTATTATTTTTTATACCTGCTATAATTCTTCTAACCTTGTTGAGTAAGTAAAACAGATGTGTGCTCACTTCTTGAATTATGTGTTTAGCATTAGTGTCAGTTCTGACTAGACCTCATTTTATTGGTCTGTTCATCTGAAGTTGTATTATCAGGTTTCTTTGTAGAGCTGTCAGTCTTTGAGTTACATTTCCACATGGGTCTGTTCAGGTGTTTCCTGATGGGAAATTTTATGGTTCTACAAATCTAAGTTTGCTCTGAGATCCAGTTCGGTTACTTGGAAAAAATTCAGTTATGTCAAACACTGCTCAGTCTAGCTGATTCATTGCACACCACGAAATGGGACTGTCCCAAGTCGATGTGCAATGTCAACAGAATGACAGACTTTTGTGTCTGCCTGGTGGAAACAGACCATAATCCCACTGCTGGAGAAAACAGGCCCTGCTGCCTCTAATCTTTCCATGTGGTTTGTTCCTAGGCCATGGCTGGTTTGCTCACTTGTGTGTGCTTATCAGGGCTATGCTAAATATTCAAGATAACTCTAAACACCTTCCGCCCTCCCTCCACACCTCTATAGTAGATTGTGCTTTGAAATCTAGTTGTTGTGTACCTCCTGATCCTCACTTAGCTTCAGTGACCTAAGCTTTAAGAGCCTGAGGCATAATTCTGTTCCTTGATAAGTTAACAAGTTCCCAACAACCTACATTGTGAACACGTGAAGTTTGGGGTGGGGATGCATGCATGAGTCACTTACACAGTCTAAGCCTGTCTGCCAAAGGAAACATTCTTCTCCCTTGTTTAAATCTATCAAAGTGACATTCCTAGTACTTAACACTGTCTCCTAAAGACACATGGGGTCTTAGAATACAGACCTGGCTGGGGCATGTATGACTCTGTAGGTGATGTACCACAAAGAGAATTTTAGAGAGAAGAGAATGGTAAATACTCTAAGACCTTTCTTACCCCCTGTTTCTTCTTACCTATACTCTACCATCATTTCTTCCCTCTGTTATCTCCAACGCTTCCACTGTGGGTGGAGTTGGGTTGATCACATTGTTGTATCAAATACATTTAGCCTTCTGCAAATCTCCAACATCTACAGAGAGTCAGTCTCACTGTTAAGAGTTTTCCAGGTTGGAGAGAGCCCCCTGGGGGGAGTGAACAATATAATAAAAATATATAAAGCACAGAAGCATGTGTGTGCATAAAAATACATGTGTAATGCTTTTGGGTATAAATAAACATGGCTGTCATCATTTGTGCACATATATGTGTATGAATTTCCGAAAGGGCTTAGTAGATATCTTGGGTTGAACTGGCTCATAGGAAATTGTCATTTCCCTGTGTTAAATACACTAATCCTTGCATGTTAACTGGCAGCTT
This sequence comes from Rattus norvegicus, assembly GCF_021556685.1. NCBI lineage: Eukaryota > Metazoa > Chordata > Mammalia > Rodentia > Muridae > Rattus > Rattus norvegicus. Next base: position 271,284,612 of record NC_141534.1, on the reverse strand, counting down.
TTACTGTTGATGGTTTTAATTACTTCAAGGACAATTGTAACTTTAATAAAACCAAAGGCACAATTTTACACAATTCTCTCAGGAGTTGGCACAGTTCTTTCAGTATGTAACTTATTCACAACATCATTGTATACTCTTTCCTCCAGCTTTTTGCCATAAATAAAATAATAAAATAAAATAATTATTGTTTATGATTCAGGTGTTATGCATAAGAGTAAGTATAATGGGTTATTTCAAGACACAGCAGAGAAAACAGGAATAAAATTCTGAATGTGTTGAGATCTAAGTTTGAAAATTAATTCCTCCGTGCTATACATGATGGTGCCTCTGCGTTGTTATGAAGGGCCCACTCTTATGCAGTATATTGTACAGTGAAGGAGATCAGGGTGATATTCTACTCAGTTGAAAATGTCATAGTGTTTAGAGTTCTCTCCACTTCCAAACAGGGAGACCTAATTGTGTCCTGTGACTTTCTGTTTAGACAAGGTGACAGCCACCTGCTACCTCTAGCCTTCAAGAGCAAAATTTTTACAGGAGCAAAGAGAAGACTTAGTTAAACAGGATTACTTTAGATCCCACTGCATGGGGTCTATTTATATTGAAGTCTATTGACAGCACAGTCTCAAGCCACTCCCATTTAGGGGTTTGAGGGTTGTATGGATACTTCTAAAATTTATATAGTTTTATTTTCAAGTCAATGTACTAGTAAATATATTTTGCTTTCAATTTAGTAACCTGGCAATTTATTGTTCGGTGAAAGGGATTAGAAGGTAGTAGATGGCTAGTTTTGCTTCATTTTTATTGATTGATCACCACTTTTTAGAGTCCTGCCATGTTTCTGTCTAAGTGATCTGTATTTACCTTTTTAATTTTATAATTCCATTTTGAATTGGCCTTGCAGAGCCAGACAGCCAAAAGGAGGTTGCCTTGGCACCAACCAGCAGTGAGCCATTAGTCTTTATCACTTAGTGTTAGCCTGGGGTAATTTTGTCTTTAGTTTCTACAGGGCTCTTAACCCTATTGACACCCACACAAGTAATTTTCTTCCTCCCCTACCCAGAGAAGAAACCATCCTGTCTCTGTAACAAACTGTTCCCACCCTCCCCCTCAGGACCAGCCCTGGCATGTCTACTGTCCTAAATGAGTCTCTGCTCTGTGGTTCCTTTCTATTCTAACTATCTGGGTCATCTCTCAGAGATTACTTTCTTCTGGTACAGAATTCTGCTCAACAAAATGTATGGCTGAATACTAAGAGGATGGACCAGAGGAAGCCTTTGAAATCAGCTCCATGATCAAGCATGAAGAAATTGATTTTTGTCTCATTAATAACCCAGACATCATGTTCTGTTCTGTTATGCTATTAGACTGTGTCATTATTTGTGTGGTACTGAACATTTTCCACAATGGGGAGCAGCGTTTAAAGCTTCCACATGGAAATCAACTTTCGCACATTATTAGTGAACATGAGAAACTATTTTGTACTTGGAATATAAGGTAAATAAAATTAAAACTTACGAGCAAAATTACTGGCATTACCAGTGTTTGGGTAAAAGTTCCAGCCGATTCTGCTTGTTCTCCCATAATATCTTTCTGTCAGCACAATGACCCATCTGAGGGCATCCTCCCCTTGGACAGAGGAAGCATCATCCCAGGACAAGCAAATAAAGAATGAGGGTGCTCTTTTCTTTATAGTGAACCACTCTACACAGGTTGTTACAACGGAAGCATCCTGACCTACATGTATTTATCTTCTCTTTGCTTCTCTAGCTTGGCCTCTTTGCCCTAACACATTCACCTGCCTGAAGAATTGTTAGAATGCGTTCATTCATTCATTTCTTCATGCATTCAGGTTGGTACAAACGATACAAACCAAAGTCTTTGTCCTAGAACTCAAGACGTACAGTGTGAAAGACAGAAGCTGTATCTCCATAGACTGTTTTGAGAAAGCTGCGTATCAAGAATAGGAGGAGGTGTCAGTCAGTGACAAATGGGCTTTACTCAGCCCCAAGGCAGGCCTTCCTCAGTTCCCATGGCTTTCTCTTAGTAGGTGGCTGCAATTTCACATTTTAAAAGCCTTCCTGACATGTAGAGAGAATCATAGAGTTAACCTTTAAAGCTTAACCAGGTGAATGAAGAGGACAGAAGATAATGTCCTCCTCTTTGGGGACAAGAGATTGTGGTAAAAGAGGTGGATAGGGAAGAAGAAACTGCGGAGACAGAAGCAGCCCTGTTCGTTCCTTCCACACCTCCACAGGGGCATCTCCACAGAAGCACATGGAGAATTAAATAAGACAAGATGAGGAGCTGATAGAGTCTTTAGGCTGGGAGTTAAGGGGAGAGTATACAGCTGCTAGGCAGTGAGTGGGTAAATGCATTTGGAAGGTGACAGTAATGTCCCCATTTATGTCTGCATATATGTCTGTGTATCACATTGTGTGCGTGATGCTTGCAGAGCAAGAAGAGGGTATTAGATCCCTTGGAACTCGAGTTAGAGATGGTTGAGAGCCATCACATGGGTGCTGGGAATTGAACCAGGATCGTTTGAAAAGCAGCCAGTGTTCTTAACCACTGAGCCATCTCCAGGCCCAATGTCCCCATTTATGATCAGTCTTCATCTTGTATTGTGTGAGCCATGCTATGAACTTACTGACACGCTGAAAGGGAGCTATTTACTGAAAAGTTCATTCTGATTATACCTAAGGTTAGGGCTAAGGAGGTCCATGTAAGACCCATGAGCTATAAGGACCATTTATCTTCTAGTAATAAACAATCTTGTGACTCACTAAAGTTCTTATAAGGATCCTGAAATCATGCTCTAATGGATCCACTCTTATGTCTACTGGAGTAGATGTTCTCCAACTCACTATTTGAATATGCAGCAGAAGGATATGCAGCAAATAAAATTCATCTCCTTCCCCTCCCCTCCTTTTCCCTCCCACCTTCTCTTCCCCTCCCCTCTCCTCTCTTGATTTTCCTTAACATCATCTGAGCCTCTTTGGAGGGGCCCTGGGAACATTTCTGAAGCTAGAAGAGTAAGCAGGTGCTATATTCCATCTTCAACTGTCAAGAAGGTAACATCAGTAAGACAGGCAGGGATATGGCTCAGAACCCAAAGTAGCTCAGGAACCATGTGCCAAGGGACCCCTGTGTACCTCAAGTCATTGTATGGAACACACACTGACAAGTCTCCCCTGAGGGAACTAACCCAGTTCCAACTTCTTAGATAGTGAAGAAGTGGGTCCAAGGCAGAGACATCTGTGAGACCAAGACACCATTTTATAAAAGGGCCAATTGCTCTCTGAAGGGAACTTCATGTTGTTGAATCTGCTCTGCACCAACCAGGTGAAACCTAATACTCTTTTTATCTGCGTCTCCCATTCTCCATCCTTGGGTACCATTATTCTCCATCCTTGGGTACCATTATTCTCCATCCTTGGGTACCATTTTTCTCCATCGTTGGGTACCATTATTCTCCATCGTTGGGTACCATTATTCTCCATCGTTGGGTACCATTATTCTCCATCGTTGGGTACCATTATTCTCTATCCTTGGGTACCATTATTCTCCATCGTTGGGTACCGTTATTCTCCATCGTTGGGTACCATTATTCTCCATCCTTGGGTACCGTTATTCTCCATCCTTGGGTACCGTTATTCTCCATCCTTGGGTACCGTTATTCTCCATCCTTGGGTACCATTATTCTCCATCCTTGGGTACCATTATTCTCCATCCTTGGGTACCATTATTCTCCATCCTTGGGTACCATTATTCTCCATCCTTGGGTACTATTATTCTCCATCCTTGGGTACTATTATTCTCCATCGTTGGGTACAATTTTTCTCCATCCTTGGGTACCATTATTCTCCATCCTTGGGTACCATTATTCTCCATCCTTGGGTACCGTTATTCTCCATCCTTGGGTACTATTATTCTCCATCCTTGGGTACTATTATTCTCCATCCTTGGGTACAATTTTTCTCCATCCTTGGGTACCATTATTCTCCATCCTTGGGTACCATTTTTCTCCATCCTTGGGTACCGTTATTCTCCATCCTTGGGTACCGTTATTCTCCATCCTTGAGTATCATAAGGTGTTCCCAGTCACTGTGTATTCTTCCTCTACATGTACTGGGAATACAGTGCCATATTCTCCTAATAACCAACATTTACTAAATAATAATTATTTGCTTTAGGATAAGTAATTAGCATACACTATTTTATCAACATCCCTTCTCAAAGACATTTAGACCACCAACATTATTTGCAGGTATAGATGGACAAACACCTTAGGAGTGGTGAGTTCTCCTAGAGTTGTTCAGCTATTTAACAGTGAAGGTTGAATCTCAGTCTCCTCTTTACCCACCAGGGCATACTATCTTGGTAATTTTGACTGCCTCTGGATGCACTCACATGAGATTTTCCTTATTAAGTGGCACAGGTTAGAAATATTGATTTGCAAAAAGAATGGGAAGAAAAGTCAATTTTACAAACAATAGCAACAACCAGGCGTGCCATGTTGTAGAGCACTCTTGAGAATCCAACCTTGGTGTCAAAATAATAAACAAAACAAAGATTCAAAGACATGGCAACTACTGTGGGAATTAATACAATGTCCATCGACCATAACTCCACAGTTTTAAAGGGCAGGAGTCAAGGAAATCTTCCATGTTCAGCAAATCATATCAACACAGTTCAGTTGTCTGCAGAATCTCTCCTTTTTTTGGTTATTGTTTTTTTAATTAATTAATTTATTTATTTATTTTTACACTGCAGATTTTATTCCCCCCAGTCCACCCTCTGAGAGTTCCACATCCCATGCTTCCTGCCCCCCACACTCCCACAGGATGTCCCCACTCCATCCACCCCACCCTTTAGCATTATTTCTAAATCAAAGGCTCATATCTGCCACAAACACAGGACATTGCATCTTCAAGCTGAATCTCTGAAGTCCTTGAATATTTCATATTAAAGTGCATCACTATGTCTAAAGGTGGATATAAAAGTACAAAGCTCACTGAATGACATCATGCTCAGTGAGTCACGCTGGGCTCTCATTGAAATGCATCTCATTGAGATGCAGCTACTTACCAAAGTGAAATCATTGTGTGAGGTGTGAGAGAACCCAACGAAGCCAGCTGGGTTGGCAATGCTGTCTGTATAATGCTTGTTGCTTCTTAAGTGATTACAGACCACAAAGCCACCAGATCCTGTGAAGTTAGACATGACATCAGTGACAGGTCTCATTTTTCCAAGATTATCACTGAAATAAGGATACAGGGTATGGGATAGAGTTCTCTCATGGGCATGCACTCATGGAGGTCACAGTACAAAACCATTTATGAAGTGTGTCTGTATGACATGTGATCTGAAGGTCATCATTGCTTAAGATTAAAATAATTGGATGTTGTTGAGTGGAAAAGTAATGAGAAGAGAAAGATATAAATGTAGATTAGTGTTTCTGAATTAGTCTTTTTAAAATGTTTACATTTTTATTTATTATAAAGTGTGTGCGTGTGTGTTTTGCTCTGAAGGCCAGAGGATATGGATTCCCTGGACCTGGAATTACAGGTGGTTGTGAACTGCCTGGCATAGGTGCTGGGCACTGGACTCAGTTCTACTGCAAGTTTGTGCTCTTAATTGTTAAACTGCACCATCCCTCTGAATTAGATTCTTGAAATGTCCGCTGACAATAAACTATATTTCTCCTATCCATCCCTTTGGAGACCTATAATCTAAGGGATGTAGTTTTAGAGAACTCTGTTGTATAAAATGAGAAGGCTGTGTGTCATCAGAAGTTTAACACAGAGCACACTTTTTGTTCCCTACTGAAACCTTGGTCTCTGCGATTGTTCTACTTTCTCAGATTCCACCCATGTCCAGTGTCTGAGAAAACAGTCTTCTCACATCTGGGCATTTCTCCTCCTCCATTCGGGAAGAAATCTAAGTGACCCACAGTTTGGCTCATTCTTAATCCTGAAGAAGGTTTTAAGAGCAAGGAAAGGTTTATGTTACTTATTGATGCCTGAAGACATTCTCACTAACGCAAAGTGCATGCCCAATGTGTAGTCAGTCGGGTTTTGGGACTCACCCATGTTGGGAATCATGGGGCCAGAATCTGTGAGAATTACGTCTACAAATTGGGCATCATTGAGGTCCAATCGGGCAACTTGAGGAGCATTCTGAAAGTAAGGTTCAGGTGGATCCAACCCTAAGGCAAATTAGCTGTGATAGCAACTATCTTGGTATTCAGGTGCATCCAGATTTCTTCATTAGGTACAGGCCTGAGTGTAAGAACTGGCTGCAATCCCTAGGAAAAGGGAGATGACATCTTCCTCGCCTCCACTTTCTCAAGAAAAATCTGCTTTTAGTTTGTTTACTGTTATTTAAAGCAGATTTCCCTCGAATATAGGATCTGCTTCTATGTAAAGATGTTTATTTAGTTCCTGAGAGAACCCTGGTTACTGGCAGCAAAGGAGAGGATGATGATGAGAGACAGGGCACGATAGAGCAACAGACTACAAACCTCCAGGAGAGTAAGGCCCCAGAATGGGATAATAGTTCACTGAGTGACAGGAAAGAACATTCCAGACAAACTTCTTCTTTTCAGCAAATAAATAGAAATTCCAGATACTCCCATCAATCTAAACTAACTTTTCTAAAGTATTAAAAAAAAAGTGAGGGGGGAGCTAACAGAATGGTTCATTGGATAAAATCCTTGCCATGAGTTAGGCTCCCTGATACCCACATAAAAGTGAGGTACAGCACCCCACATCTGTAACCCCAGCACAAAGGGTTTGGAGGGAAGAGGAACCCCAGAGCTTACTGGGCATCCCACTCTGGTGATGGAAGCAGGAAGATCTCTGTGTCTTCAAGGCCAGTTAGGTCTGCATAGCAATTTCCAGGACAGCCAGGGATACCTGAGAATCATCAGATCAGCACAGAAAGTTGGAAGACAGAAGAGGAAATTGGTTGTTCCTGTAGTGGCCATGCCTCAGATCCAGGACAGTGTCTTCCTCGTGAAGTTACTGGAATGGTCAGCATATGAAAAAAGGCAGTTCAAATACAGTTAGTGGCACACAAAAGAGAAAGGACGCTTTTCTTCCCTGCAGCCCATTACTGAAGCTGACAGGTTCAGATCCCTCACGCACCCCACTGAAACAGAATTCATATAATTCTATGCATGTTAGCTGTGGGTGACATGCCAGTGCTGTGGTGCCTATTCTTTTTGTGAACTTTGTCTTTTGTGAAGGCCTGAGCATGGAGGAAATAAAGGAATAGGGCCTCTGGTTGTCACTAAGCCTCACTTTAGGTGCAGTAACTGTATTTTAAAGAGGACACTGTAACGCAAGAGTAAATGTCAGTTGCCAAGTCACCAGGCCTGACAGAACACCCAAGTCTGACAGGCCAGAAAGAACCCTGCTCCAGATTTCCTTCCCAGCCTTCCTCTTGAATCTCACAGAGGCATGAGTGGTCTAATTTTGTTGTTTTTGTTGTTGGGACCAACTTGTGATTCATCCAATGGCCCCATTCAATCTCTTTCCAGCCATGCCTGTTATCATGGAAACACAGATTGTGGATGATGAGGTAAATGGTAGAGGGCGAATATCTGAAGTCAGACTTCATTATCCAAGACATCTCCCCTCTGTGTGTCTCTCCTGCCCCAACCTCCCCCTCCCTTTCCTTCTCCCTCTCCTTTTCCCTGTCCCTCTCACTCTCCCTTTCCCACCCCCCTCTCCTCTGCCCTTCTCTCCTGCCTCTTAAAGGCATGCACCCACACCTGGAACATCATGTCTCTTTGCCAGTGCTAGTTTTTACCCTTTTTGAAGACTTGGAAACTCACAGAAAAAAACAAAACAAAAATGACCAGTGCTCTTAAAAATAGGCTTATGGAGAAACTTTACTATTCTATTATATACAGTGAAGAACAGCTGCTACCCCGGGATGGTGAAGCAAGAACTGGAAATGCACAGCAACTATCAAGTCCAATTCAGGGCTAGCATTTTCTGTCTTAGGCTACTCAGACAGGTTAGCTTCCAGTTGTTGCGCGTCTCTAAAAATATGTAGCTAGCTAATCCTGAGATCAACATTATCATATCTAATAACCAATAAAACTAGGACAAAGAAGACTTATAAATTCCCTTAAGTGAAATAACAACCACCACAACAAAACTTTCTGGGCTTAGGTAGGTTTACAGGTTAACCCAAATAATGGTTGCTTTACATTGTTTACAAGATGGATGGCCATGTCTTCCACAAAGACCAAGAATGTCAATTCTTATACTTCCTCCAGGGTAGCAGTCTAAGTACAAGTTATTTTTGATATGACCCCCAAATCACAGAAAACAAAAGCAATAAATGACAAATGGATAATGTCAATTGTAAAAGTTTCTGCATAACAAAGGACTCTGTAACATTGAGAGGAGACCTACAGAACAAAAGAAAATATTTGCAAACTAAAATCAACAAGAAGGTAATATCCAATGCTGAAGAGGTGCTCAAATAACTCAATAGCAAAACGAGAATGGTCTGATTTTATAAAAGGGCAACACACCCAAATAGACATCTGTCAAAAGACAGAGAGCCAATGGGTAAATGAAAAAACATTCAGCAGCAAAGTACAAATCAACATCATGGGGGTTGGGGATTTAGCTCAGTGGTAGAGCACTTGCCTAGCAAGAGCAAGGCCCTGGGTTCGGTCCCCAGCTCCGAAAAAAAAAAAAAAATCAACACCATGATGAGCTATCACCTAGTTCCACCAAGAATAGCAAGTGAAAGAAAGATCAAAGATACTGCATGCTGACAAGGATTAGGAGAAAAAGAGCCCTAGTGAGGGAGAATATGAAGCTGTACAGTCATTGTGGAAAGCACCACGGAGCATCCTCAAAGTTAAACAGAATTACCATGTGACTCAACAACTCTACAGTTGAGGGTGGCAAAAGGCATCTGTGTTCCTAATGTCATGCAGCATTATTTCTAACAGCCAAGAAGTGGAAACACCCTAAGTGTCAATCAACTGATAAGACAAATAAATAACTAAAACATGACACCTATACACAATGGAATGTGACTTGGCCGTGACACGGGTGACATTCTGTCATTTGCAAGAATATAGATAGACCCATGTCATGTCAGGCATAGAAGGGTAAGTAACACATGATCCCACCAACTTGTATCTGAACTGGAAGGAAGGTGGTCATGTAGAACCCAAGGGGTAGGTCTGTGAACACTAGAGTCTAGAAAGCATAAAAGCAGAGGAAGGTCAAACTGTTGATCAGTGAGCACTAAGCCAGAAGCAGGGTAGAACTTCCGGGGTGGGTTTCCCCAGTGAGGCAAGCGTAGGATATAGAATGTAAATGTTTCAAAGGCCAGGAACTCAAGGCGAAATGTTCACCTTGACACATGCATTTACCTTGACTTGAACACAACGAAGTATAAATTGTGTAGAAGCTCTACATGGTACACATTAAACATGGTCTATTCTTCTGAACTAGCTAAAAATATGTTGGAATGGAAAATGCTCATAGCTACAGTTTTCTTTCGGTAAGAGGATTGAGAGAGGAAAAGGTACGTGTTATTAAGTAATCAGGAAGTACTTACCTGAAGGGCCTTAACCAAATAAGTAATTTCTGCACCTATAATTTGAAAGTTCTGCGTAGCCTGAGTGTATCCAGTTCAAGAGCCCCCTTCTGAGTCCACACAGAGGCAATTTGCATTTGCCACCTGGAATGTATTCTGAAGGGAAAGGCGCACAGCAAGAACGTAAATATTCTTTATTTATATTCTTCACTTGTTGCTGGCACATTTGAAGACTGGGTAAATTCTCTCCTTTACCCAGACAACATCACGCACGTATTTTTTTTTAATCCGAGGTTACTAACAGAGCACTTAGAAACGGGTATAGAACTCCTCTTCCGGTCTGTCACTGACTCCAGGCCAGAGACATGGGCCTCATGGGAACTGCATTCTTGGGATTTCCACTGCAGCAGGTGCATCGACATTTTTTTTTTAATTTAAAAAAAATGTAGGAGATGTGGCATGGTGAATCATCTCCTTAGAGTAGCTCCATGTCTCCGGACCCCACTGTGCCTTGCTAAACAGCTCTCAGGACACTGCCCATTTCTCTCGATGATGTGTCCTCAGTGTGTACAACACTTCTCAGCACACAGTGGGTGCTCAGTAAAAGTCAAAAGGATCTCTTCTACATGAAGACAGAGTAAGGAGGATTGGAGCAAGCTTTTCCATGCTGGAAATCTAGTCTGGCTTTGGGTCAGCATACTGTACTCTGTGTCATTGAATTTACCTCACAGGAGAGCACCATCAGCCATCTATGTCCTGACATTCATGAGTGACCAAGCCAACATACTGTTTCTCAGCCACTAAGGAAACATTCTATCTGGTTTTGTCTTCCCAGTGTTCATTATCACTGGAAACAAAGCCAGAAACAAACTAAGGAAAAATAGATTTTTTTTTGTGTGTGTGCAAAATCATCAAAAGCCAGCCATGAAAACCTCCACAGTATTTCTCAGCATGGCTACCAGAACCCGTCAGGGCACTTAGTGAAAACCAAAAGAAAAGGTCTATGTGAATGGAGTCCTTAGGTCTTCATATGGAAATTTCAAGGTCAGAAAACAAATGGCTCCTTGGTCTCCTGGGAGATGCACATGGCAGCTTCTCCTGTTAAAGCCAGAACTGACCCTGGATGTGTTGTCAATGGCTACCATTTAGGCCACTCACCAACCTCAATGTCCTGACTGTCCCTGGACCATTGTGTCCATCTCCTCCTCCCTCTCCTGTGATAGTCCAGGTTCAGGTGATATGGCAACCAATGTTTTTTCTCAGTGCAGGGCCGGCTCCCTTCTGAGATTGGCACCCCCACCTCCTCCATTAAGTGAGTACCTGCCCTCACCTCACAGATATTGAGCAGTCAATTGTCTCCAGTCTTGTCTGAATCTGTGAATTAAGAAGTGGGTTTTTCTGTTTGTTTTGAAATTGACCTTGCCAATTCTGATACTTGATATGTAGTGATTGCTTGTTTGCAAAAGTATTTTAGGCCAAGTTTCTTCTGGTAGGTGGCAGGTAGGCAGAAACTATTAGAATTTGAGATCCTTGAAAGTAAGAACTCTCACATTATAGCTAAACCATGAAGTTGGTGCCTTTAAGTCGACACAAAAAATTGCATAGCTACTTACTTTGATGTTATATGGCCAGTATAATACTGATAATGAGGCTCTTTTCTGCACATAGTAGAAGCTTGTGTGTGTGTGTGTGTGTGTGTGTGTGTGTGTGTGTGTGTGTGCCTATGTGTTATATATACTAATGGGAAATATGAATCAATACGGAAAAAGTTAAGAACTTCCCTTGAAAGTCTACAAAAGTGCAATTGATTAATTATCCTCAGACTTATTTTCTACTATGACTTAAATATCATTTTGGAAACACATGACTTCCACCTTCCATTTAGATGACAGGAAGAAGTAGGACCTTTAAGAAGTGATTGTGCACAGCTATTAGGAGTGAATTGTAGGGCTGTTTAGTTATTGTGGGAATGAGCACCTCATAAAAGGGTACATTCACACCCTCCTGCCCCATCCCTCTCCATCTCCCTCACCCCCCAATGTCTCATTTGTGGTGCAACAGGAAAACTTTCACCAGTTCACATATTGAATATTGAGCTCCCTAGACTCCAGAACTTTGAGCCAAATAAATGTATTTATTTCATAATTCACAAAGCTAATGATGCTATTATACCACTCTCGTCCTTCCCCCTCCAAAATGACTAAGACAGGAAATTGGACCCAGGAGTGGGGTTATTACAATAACCACCCAAAAATGTGGGTGCTGCTTTGGAACTTAGTACAGAGAAGCAGAGTCAAAATGACCCCATTTTACCAAGAATGGAGCATCAGAATAGCATTAGTGAGAACTCTGAAAGAAGGTAATGACAGTGGTAGAGATGTGACACTTTTTTAGAGACTGCTAAAATGGTTATGATCAGTGCGCTGATGGAAATGTGGGCAGAAAGGTCATTTTCATGAGGTATCAAATAGAAATGAACAGTGGTGCATGGTAAATTGAGAGAGGACTGTCTTTGTTTCATTGTTATAACGAACTTGGCTGAAATGTGTTCATGCTTTAGGGTTTTATAAATTACAGAACTTAAAAGCAACTATTTGGCACATGAAACATCAAGGAAGCAAGGCATTCAGGTGTCTACATGGATGCTTTTCACTGCGTAAGTATATGAAAGAAAATAAATAATTTCAAGGTAGAAGTTATATCAAAAAGCAAAGCAAAACAGAGAGACTGAGAAAACATGCAGCCCAGGCATTTGAAGGATTAAAGGGTGGCCTTAGAGCAGAACAGGTGTGGGCCCGGTAATAGCTTTCCAAGGGGATGATTACAACTTGGGGAAGTCAGCTGGCATTCATTAGAATGAGGGAAGAGTCCAGGACATCCACAAGATTTTGGAGTCTGTGTCTCCTCTCATAGGACAAATGATTAAAAGAGGTGGGCCAGGACCACCATCATGGCCTTGCTGATTTATGCTGCACTAAGTCTCAGGGGTCTCTATAGGAGTTTACATGTGGCTCAAGTATGACTCAGGCCATTCCCCTCTGGAGGGCACACTCAGTAAATCTTGGTTATACACATATAATATTCTCCTCAGTCTCACAGAAAGCAAGAGCTGGGAGGCATAAACTTCCATCTAGATGTGAGAGATAGCTGGGATAGCCTGGGAATGAAGACATACTATAGTATAAGTTAGAACCCTACAGAGACCCTTGCCCTGCCCTCCCCAGGGCAATACCTGAGACAGGAGTCCCTGAGACCTCAGAACTGGCAGCATGCTCACACCAGTCCAGAAGATGTGTGAGGCCCAAGTCTATGAGAGCTTCTGTATGGATTGCGCCCTCAAAACAGTAAGAACAGTTGGAAGCCCAGCCCTTACCTAGAATATTCTGGAGGTAGTTTGTAGAGCACAAGTTGTTTTTGAGTTTAATGTTATCATCCCTACTCAGCGTGGATATACTTAGAGGTGGTTAGTCTTCCCTTTCTGGCATATTTCTTCTGTTCCAAACAGAAACATCGTTCTATACCTGTCCCATAAATGTACTTTGCAAGTAGACATCTTGTTTTACTCTCACATGCTCAGGACTGAAGGACTTTGTCTGAGGATGAATCATGCCTTGAATCTTACCTTCATCTGATTTTGATCAGGCTTTGAGCTTTGGACTTGGAGAGAATTCAGGGATGTGTTAAGATAGGGCTACTGGGGAGAAAGGGTACGTTGTATATGGGAGAAGGGCATGGATTTGGAGAAGTCAGGACTCAGGATGGAATTATTGACACGGTTTGAATAGTTGGAATTTTAATTGTCACTGACACAATGTTAAGAATGAGAGCTGCTAATGGATGATTAGGTCACAAGTCCTGTGCCTTCCTGAGAAGATTATTGCTAGCATTAGAGGAGTGGGTTGGCAAAGTGCAAGAGTAGGCTCTCTGTAGCCAGTCTTAAGACTTTGTGGGCTCTTCTTTTGTTCCACCTTTCCAACCCAACACTAGACAGGAGATAAAAAAGACTAGAAAGGAAGCAGGCAACCTCGTTAGACTACTTCCTGCTGATTAGGGATGTGGAGTCCCTTGGGGCAAGTTTGAGCTTCACAGCCAGGATGTCTAATTTCTTCTTTCATGTTCGTGCATAACTACTTAACAAATTGTGGCCAACAGCAACTAGTCAAGAAGCTACCTGCCTCTGAGGGCCCCAGCATTTATATACTTTCTGTAAAGTCCCTAGAGTTCTAAATGTCACAAAATCAAAGAAACAATCCGCAGCTGGCAAAATCATGCCCGCCAAAGAGCAAGGCAAATCACAGTCAGCTGCTGTGGCCAATCCGAGGCAGCCTCATATCCCACACCTGGGATTTGAACAAAAACACATTCTCATAATATTTGAGTGCTTTCAAAATTGTCACTACATAGTACCTTAATCTACTCTTCTTCACTTCTGTCTTACATGCGTCCCACCACGTGATGCTGTTCACAATACTGTGGTGTGGTGTGAAAGTGCTCAACCAGGGGCCTTGAGAGTCTACACCTTTGATCCTAGAGTCCCCTTCTTCTACATCTGTGAGCTATATAAACATCACATTTTAAATAACTTACTCTCTGTAGTATTCTTTTAAAGAAACGTAAAACAAGTCTAAATATGTCCCTATTACCTAAAAGATGGAGCCAAGTCCTAAAGATCCGTGAGTCCTCTTACTTGGTAACTATTGTGGTTCTCATGAGTGTACAGGAGGAAGCAGGTGTTGACCACTTTTGGAGACCAAGCCAACACTCTAGAGATGGTTCCAAGGTTCCTCCATTTGGAGAACCGTCAGTGAAGCAGCAGAGTCTACCATAGCAGACTTCTCATCCTAAATCCACTCAATGTTTCAAGGATGTTAGTTTAACCAGAATGTTCTTTTAAGGGTCTCTCAGGCAAAATATGAGTTAAATTTCACCTTGGGGCATATTTTCCTCCTCTGCTTTCCCAAACACTCTTCTGCTCACACAGTCTCAGGGAACAATGCTCCTGCTGCAGACAACCTACTGGTCCTCACTTCTGCTTCAGGGAACCTGGTGTTCCCCTCATGTCTCTGCCTAGCCCCACGGGGGTACTCATTCCAACTTCTAGACTCAACTGTTTGTCCACTAATACCCAGACATCAAAGTGCCTCGGTGTCCTGTTCCTTATGTTTGCTCTGTGTGTGTGTGTGTAGGTTCTCAACAACACACAGCCATCATGCGGCTTTGGACTTAAGGTGGAAACATTAAGTTTCATCCCAGAGCCAAACTTTGTATCTCCATTTTGGCTTACTATGTTTGAGGACCATCCTGGATTCCTGCGATAAAGACATCCCTCACAGATAAACCGTCTACGATTTAACACAGCTGTAGGCTGGCATGCCAGTCTGTGAAGGGAGTCTGGAGCAGAACTAAAACCAGATTAGTGACCAAGTTAGAGTACTAACATCAGTGGAGGAAGGTGTTTCTCTAAATAGGACTCCGTACCTGATGCTGGACAAGATGATTTTCTTTACCTAAGCATCACTGTCATCTTGAGAGAGATTTCACTGTATTCCACAGATCGAGACACCAAAACTCAGAAGGGGATGGATTATGGATTATTGTTAGGGTGATAGTTAGTTGATGAGAAGGGTTTGAACCCCTCTTTCTCAGATCCGAGTTAGGATTGTTGGTCTCTGAAGGTAAATGTTAATGTTAAAAAATCAAATGTTTATCAGAATATTTTTTGAGAAAAGAATGAAAGTAGGCGTACTACACATTTATTCTCATTTGGTTTATTTGGGTGTTTGTGATTCACTTGACCAGGCCATGGGGGTTTCCTCTGACAACACAGCCTGCTTGAGATCGGACTCCATCAAACCCATTTGTCTCCTCATCCTCACCCTCATCACGGCTCGCACCCGGCTCTCACAGCCTTGGGGAGACCCACACAGTGAGGCTCTCCCACCTCCACACACATCTTTTCTTACCAGCTACTGCTCCCAGCAGCACTGCAAATGTCCACAGCATCAGCATCTGCACAGAGGCAAAAACATGGCTGAGTCTGATGGACACAAGATGCAAGCTAACACATGAGTCTACAAATCGGGTTCCTGACTCACCGTGGCGGATCCGTCGGGTTCTATGGACGAGGAGGGAAACACTGAGATGTCCTTTTATAGGCGAGCCTTATCTTTCTGAGCAGTGTCATGGAAAAGCGGCTCGAGAAGAGAGAGGCTCCAAGGACGCACTTCTAAGTTTAATCTCAGATAAGCCCAGGTTGATACGGGAGGCTGAGCGTTCCAAGGTGTCCGTGGGAAGATGAGAAAGTGCTAGATTTGGCATGTTCTCGACCCGTGTGCTGTGTGCTGCTCAGAACCACTCTTTTTGTAAAAGAATTAATTATTTTATCAATTTAAAAATTAGTTTCCAACTTTATTTATATATGTGCTCTATTTTGGCAGATCCCTCCCTCCCACACCTCCCATTTCTCCACCCCCCTTTACCCTCATTTCCCACTTCTACTTTAGTGTTCTATGTTTTATACTGTTCTCCCTCTCACCCACAGAGCATGTTCATTTAACCTTTACAAAGGGTCCTTTCTGGGTCTGTTTCTTCTATTCACATTACTACCCCCAGCCACATATATCTAACCATTTGAAACTAGGTTCTGCCTATGAAAGAGAAATACAGTATTTGTCTTTTTTACTGCAGAGAAGGCTCTTGTCACCTCCTTCTTAGTTTATAGTTCAATAACCAGGACTCTCAATGTATGGCCAATTCCCACAGATTTAAATAATCACGTGAACCAGCACACACATGGTTCTTCTGTTACCTTTTCATCCTCTCAAACACAGAAATGAGAAGCTATCCTTCAGAGGACACAAACCCTCTAGAAAATCAAACGGTGGCTTCCACCAATACTCCAAAGTACTTGACAATTTCTCAAGAATAACAAGCACAAGGAACAGATAAGAAATGAAAGGAATCCTATGAATTGCTAAGAACACAGTGGAGTGGTTAGTCAGCCACATTGATAAGAGTGTGGTGGTTTGAATAAGAATGGTCCCCTGTAGGCTCAGCTATTTGAATGGTTAGTCATCAGGGCGTGGCACAGCTTGAAAAGGATTGGGAGGTGTGGCATAGTTCAAGGAAGTACATCACTTGGGGGTGAACTCTCTCAGTGGATCAGGATGTAGCTCTCAACTACTTCTTTAGCAGCTATGTCTGCCTGTGCGTTGCCATGCTCTCCTCAGTGATGATAACAGATACAACATTTAAAACCATAAACAAGTCCCAAATTAAATGCTTTCCTACAGAAGAGTTGCCTTGATCTTGGTGTCCCTTTATAGCAGTAGAACAGTGACTGAGACAAAGAAAGAAGAAGTAGAAAGCTTTGGGAAAAGTGGCCTGGGAATTTGTCCTAAGAAGATGTCTGATAGAAAACAACTGGATATTTTCAATTTGTGACAGGTTAGTTAAAATGAAGCTAAGTTTCTTTTAAACTTTACTCACTTTTATTTTACATATCTGGGTGTTTTGCCTGCATATATGTCTGTATACCAAGGGCATACAGTCTCTGTGAAGGCCAGAAGAGGATGCTAGATTCTCCTGAACATAGAGAGAGTTGTTAGACACCATACAGGTATTGGGACCAAACCTGGGTCCTCTGGAAGAGTACCTAATACTCTTAAGATCAGGGCCATCTCTGCAGGCCCCCAAATTTTAAAGATTATGTGTGTGTGTGTGTGTGTGTGTGTGTGTGTGTGTGTAGAATGTGTATGTGTGTGGTCTATGTATGTGTGTGTATGTTTTTTGTGTATGTGTGGTGTGTGTATGTGTGTGTTTGTGTGTTTATGTGGTCTTTGTATGTGTGTGCAGGATATGTGTGTGCAATGTATGTATATGTGTGAGTATATGTATATGTATGTGTATGTGCAGTGTGTGTATGTGTGTGTGTATGGTCTATGTGTGTGTATGTGTGTGTTTGTATGTATGTGTGTTTGTGTGTATGTATGTATGTGTGTTTGTGTGTGCATGTATGTATATGTGTGTGGTTTTTGTATGTGTATGTAGTGTATTTATGTGTATATGTATATGTGTGTGTATGTGCATGTATGTTGTGTGTGTGCTGTGTGTGTGTGCAGTGTATTTATGTGTGTATGTGCAGTATGTGTGTGTCTGTGTGTGTGCAGTGTATTTATGTGTGCGCGTGTGTGTGTGCATGCAGTGTGTGTGTGTGAGTGTGTGTGTGTGTGTGTGTGTGTGTGTGTGTGTGTGTGTGTGTGTGTGTACTTAGAAAGTTTGGCAAAGGAAACATTAAAACAAGGCACAGGGAGAGATTCCACAGGGGAATGTTGCCTCATCCCAACCCTGTCCTGAGTCTCTGGGCCTGTGCTCTTCTCCCTCAGGTGACTTCATTAGCTTTCCTTTGGTTGCCACCCAAAGCACTTTCCTCACTTAAGATCCATCACCCTGGGTGCTAGGCTACAAAGACATGGGACTTATCTGTAATTATAAATGAAGGATAGAATTGTAGGGAACACGTTGACACAGCAGAACTTGTGTCTGAGTGCTTGCTGCACATCAGGCCCTCAAGTCACTGTTGAATAAATGAGCAAACCAAGAAAGAATGAACCTGGGAAGCAATGTGCTGTGTATGCTGGCTCTAGTAACAACTGCCTGCACCATCCCACAGCAGATTACTCCAAATAACTCTTCATAGCCACTTGCACACTTAAACAAAAGCCTGGACTGAAAACTTGAATGCTTTTCCCAAAGCAGCTCAGGACAGAGGCCTTGCAGCTTCATAACATTTACTCAGTCACTCAACTTACGTTGAGCACACAGTTATGCTATTCTGGTGTCTCATGAAGTTCTAATCAAATAACTCTGTTTGCACAGGAGGTAATTCTTCTCTTACACAACACCTTGATTCTGACAGCTTTGTGATACCCAACTTCAGGTGAGGGAAAATAAAGGGCTTGAGACACCTGTGTGGCCAGATAACCCGCAAGGGGCCCAGCCTTCAGAGAGTCCGTGTTAGCCCTCTTATCTGGCTTGGCCATGACCAAGGCCCATGGGAAAGAGGACATGTTGACCTCAGATCCCAAAGTTCCCTGAGAAGGAAATTCTGCTGCTACAAAAGGTTGCTAGTGCTCTGAGTCTTCAGAATGCCATCTCACTAAACACAAGGGCTTCAGCCCCTGAAGGTGAAATGACAGTCAGTTATCCAATATCAAGTTAGAGAAGGGAAATCAGCATGCCTACATTTTAGTGAAGTTTCCTCAGGTATGCACTTTCAAATCCAATCCACTTCATCTCTGTGGGAGGTCTGGCTGTTTTCTTATGAAGGTGTGGAGGTCAGAGAGCTTTCACTGTGGGTTCATGGACAGTAGCAGACCTGCTCTGGAGGCACTCACTCCTCCCAGCGACTTCAGCAGACCTGTTTGTGTCGGCACACAGAAGGCCAGTGTTCTGGGGTCGCATGAGTACAGACTTGATCTGAAGAGTGCTCAGGTGTGAGCGAGCACAGAGGTGGTTTTAGGACAGGAAGCGAATCTGCGCGTTTTTTGAGAACATAGTTTTGCCACAGTCAAACATCCCTCTTCACTGCTCAAATGCCAATTTTAGTAAACATGTAAAATCTCTGAAATTGAATATAGCAATCGTTTCTCTTCTAGGCTATCACAATAGGATTTCAAAAACACATTTACTTTCTTTTCTGCCAGTATCCAACGATGTATGTTTTAGTTCTAAAAAAATTAATAAAAATCATCAGTGTCCTAATCATTCAAACAAGGAATCATGCAAGCACCATATTCATAACTGACTTCCTGTATTTCCACATGGGTTGAGAGTCAGACCATTTTTTAAAGCCATACAGCATAACTGTGAGGATGATCTCTGTGATAATATTTCACAAATACCATTCTGATATATCTAGGGCATGTTTATATATTTTAAGACACATCAGGATAATTTCTACTGGGAAAATAAGTTTTTTCCTTCAAAACCTTGTGTATGATAATGCATACACGTGTAGGTATTTGCATGCCACAGTACATGTGTGTAAGTCAGCTTTACAAATTATTTTGTCCTCTTTTCTACCGTGTAGACTCTTGGGACCAAACTTAGTTTCTCAGGTTTGGCAGCAAACACCTTTCCCAACTGAGCCATTTTGCTGGACCACATGGCAGTGGTTTTCTCGCTGTCTCCTTGTCTGTCCTCTAGACGGTCTGCTAGACAGTCAGATATACTATGTGGATGGTCCTGTCACTACTCTTAAAATCTAAGTTCCCCTTTCCCTGTTCTGTATTCTCTTGATAAGCACTGCTTGATAGGAATGTATTATTAGACACTTTGGAAATGTAAAAATGGTTCAGACATATATTTTATGGGGTGAGGGGGACTGCACACAACAAACTGCGTTGTAATTTGACCCATTCCAGAAGGTACTTCCTTAGTTTGAGGAGTGTCTCAGTCAGTCCTTTGTGGAAATGACCTCACAGGTCTGCCCAGAGCACTGGTTCTTATCCTTCCTAATGCTGAGACCTTTACTTAATACAGTTCCTTACGTTGTGGTGACCTCCGATTATAAGATTATTGCTGTAGCTACTTCATAACTGTAATTTCGCTGCTGTTATGAATCATAATGTAAATATCTTTGGAGATAGAGGTTTGCCAAAGGAGTCCCAACCCACAGGTTGAAAACTGCTACCTACAGACTTCTCAGTTAGTAGGTTCCAGATTAAGTTGCCAGGCAAGGTAATCAATCACCTCGGAGGCGGTCCTTCCTCTTGAAGGGTTTGTAAGTTTTAATGTCTCAGCACTGAGTTCCCGTGGTCCTAGGCCTTTCTTTGACTGGGCATCTCCGCTTCCTATAGTTGTCTCTTACAGTGCTTCTGAAGCACCAGCAGAAATATCTCCCTTCCCAACAGACTCTGTTTTCATCCATGTGTCTCACTGTAAACAAAGCTCTATTGATTTTATTTCTTTACTCTCTGACTCATCTATTTCTTCCTTGATCCTTACTACTCTCATCCTTCTAATAATTTAGTGTTTGATGTGTTCTTGGCTTTCTAGTTTCTTGGTGCATTATTAGGTTATCCATAATACTTCTTGAATGTAGACATTTACACTGTAAATAACCCTCATAACTACTCTTCTCTGTCCTATGAGACAGCATTGTTTCAAAGGTAATAATATAATAAACTTGTGTTATGATGCAGTGTTTACTTTATGATTTATTTGAAAAAGTTAATTTCCCTTTTAGTCTCTTCAATGAGCTGTGCTGGTTAATTTCCATGTGTGAGGGAAGTTGCCGAATTTCCTGCAGGTTTTATGCCATTGTGGTTAGAAAGGATGGTTGGAATGATTTCATTCTTCCTAAATTTTTAAGGCTTTTTTGTGGTCTAACACATGATGTATCCTGAGACTATTTCATCAGTGTTGAGAAATTCACACCTGGCCATTACCTGCCAGCATGATACTGACTGAGGAAAAGTTTAAAGGTCTGACCCCAAGTTCTGTAATAAGTGAGAGCTCTCTGCTTTCATCACATCTACCCAGTATAAAACTAGATGCCCTGGCCAGACCTTGCAGCCAGTAGAAAGAAACAGAGAAGCCCTGTATAAAGAACCAGCAAGACTTCAGGGTATAAAATTTACATTTTTAAAAATTAGCATTTTTACACACTATGAATGAACTATTCAAATGAGAAGTAAGAAAACAATCTTATTCGCAACAGATGCAAAAAATACTAAGAACGGTGCTATAGCAAACTTTTATAACCTCAGCATCAAGGAGGTTAAAGCAGTGTGATCATAGATCTCTAAGGCAATCCAGTGATAGCTTTGATAACAAGAATGCTCATTCAAATGCTCATGCACAGAGCAAAGCAATAGAACACCTATTCAGAACAACACTAAGCTAGCTCAAGATTATTTTGGTTTTGGACCCACTGCAATCAAATTCACCTACAAAAGTATCTTTATGAAACTTGAGGTGTGTATGTGAGTGTGTGTGTGTGTGTGTGTGTGTGTGTGTGTGTTGGAAGAAAAGGAAGAGCAATTGTCCCATCACAGAAACCCAATAAGCCTCTGTGACATCTATCAGTTGTCCCTAGCCTTCACATGGCCTACAGTATTTTTTTAGGGCAACTTATGTCTAATGCTAACAGCATCCTAATTCTACCATTCAAACTGTAGAGGGAGACTCTCCCTAAAGCTGTAGCCTGACTGTGGTATCTGTTCCCCAACAGGGCTGCCTTATCTGACCTCAGTAGGAGAGGATGTGTGTAATCTGACAGAGACTTGATGTGCCAGGGTGGGAAATATACAGGGGGCCCCACCCACTCAGAGAAGGGGATGGGAGATGGTCTCAGTGAGAGGAATTCTGGGAAGAGGCAGCACTTGGGATTTTAATTAATCAATTAATCAATTAATTAATTCACTAAAATTGTTCTTTTGCATCCTTTATACAGTAACAATTCTTCAACTTTGCTTTTTACCTTGCCTTAATTCAAAACAGTTATCTGATACTGGTGGACAAATAGCCAATGCTGGATGAAGCAGGCTCTACAGAGTTGCTAGGACTCTTGATGTATGTGACAAAATGGACCAAGTTTTCTGCATGGTTGAAATGCATAGATTCCTTGTCTGGCTTATTCTTTGTTAGGTTTGATTTTAGCTGATTTGATTATGGGGATCGAGCTCGGGAGCTTACTTCACACTTGTGGCCTTCTCCTCATAGGCACAGTAATTGTGTCTCTAGTGTGTGTTTTCTTTCAATGCACCTCAGACGTCTACATGTAGCCATGTGCTGGAATGAACTAAATGAGCTATCTGTGCATCTGGAATTCCTTGAAGCTGGAATTCTGTGTGACTGGTATTCTGTGCAGCTGGTATTCTGCTCAGCTGGAAGTCTGTGCAACTGGAATTCCATGCAGCTGGAATTCTGTGCAGCTGGAATTCCATGCAGCTGGAATTATGGACACTGCAAACAGAAAATGTAGGGTTGGGAATAAAAGCCCAGCATGATGGTGACCAAGGACAGCATTGATGCCCCAAGGGGAAGTATGGAGAGGGAAGATCTTTAAACAAATCCTATGAATGGCTCTCATTTTTTGACACTTGCACCCAAGAGACCAAAGCAGAAAAGAATCAGCTGTGCTGTGTCATGCAATCCAAACTGTGTCATACAGTTTTCTAGTACAGGAAACTCAAAGCTACAAGAGTTAGTGTAATCTTTAAAAAGTCCTGCATTTTAACTCTGCAGGGAAGCTGACCTTGAAAGGAGCTGCAATTTTTTTACTTCCTTTCTGCTTCCTTCTATACATTAGATCATAAAGCAAAATTCCACTCTTTAGCTCATTGGATCACTCATCTGTTGAAGGCCAGCTCTGACACCATAGGGTAAACTGAGGCAGCCAGTGGTGGAGTCAGTGATTGGAGTCCATGTTGATAGCAACCAATGGGGCTCCACTGATAGCAGCAAGAAATTAAAAGGAGAAAGGGAGGAGGGGAAAACTGGTGTTCATTTCACCAGACGTGATCATCTACTGATGGCACTGGGCATGAGCCGCTACTGATGATGGCAGGCAACTGGAGAAAAGAAAGAAAAGGAGCTGGTAGCAACCAGCTTAAGCTGCTACTGAGAGTGGCCAGAGGGAGTTGTCACTGATAGTGGCCAACGATCAGAGAAAAGAAGGAGAAAAAAATCACACCACACACACACACACACACACACACACACACACACACACACACACACACATCCAAACAGATGGACAGACACATATTTAGTAGATCTAGAAAAGCTTCAACCATCTTACATACACACTTATTTGGTGGATTGAGCAAAGCTCTAACAACGATTTTATATGCACACACACACACACACACACACACACACACACACACAGAGTTGATGGATAGTGCAAAGCTCTAACAAGAAGTCTCTAACAACTTCATTTTTTGTCTTTAGTTCTTTTGTGTCCCCTAAGACAAAATTCTCTATGTAAGGAAAAGAATTGCCTCATTAAAAAACAGATAAAATGTTGCACAAGAGGGAGTTACAGCAGGATTATACCCAAGCGGGGATTCTGCTTTTCTGAGGAGGAAGAGAGGAGGTATTGAGAGAGGGATTTGCAAGGGCAGGACTGAGAAGAGATCAGGGTGGGGGGCTGCAATTGGGATGCAAAGTGAATGAAAAAAACTATTGGAAAAATTTAATAAAACCTCAAAAAAGAAAAGCTTCTTAAATGAGCAGATCTGAGAGCACAGCTTTCTTAGAAGTAGAGGTGCCTTACAAAGTTACTCTGAGACAGATAAGGGCTATTTATGAATATCATGGAAGGCTTATTAGTCAAGACATAATTAAATATTCAAATAATTGTAAAAAAAATAAGTTCAAAGCAGTAGTTTTATCCACATGTTCATTATACCTTCAAAGCGATAGTTTTTGTGTAATAGAATTGCCTAGTCCTTGTTCCTGGCCTTACTTTATCATGGTGTACACCTGTGGCCTCAGCCCTGGACCTGACCTAGAAAGAATGTTTTTCCTTGGTCATTGATTTTTTTTCCTAAAGTTATTCTTCTTCCTAGAGGAATGTGTGTACGTGTAACACATAAAAGCCCACTGAACTCCTTTTAAACATATGTAGCCTTTATTATTTTGCACATTCTACTTTTGATCCTAGCTTTAAACTTTCTATCAACTATCTTCTTAAAATTATTTGAATTATATCAGGAATTCTGTAAAATCATTACTTCATCTACACAGCATTCTTTCATAAAAGCTCATCTCCATGTTCATCTATAGGAAAATTTCCCAACAGGGTAGGCTAATACCCAAGAATCAATCATAAGAGACTGTAGGTAGAACAGGTCTTTGCCCAATCACACAATGTCAGAAAAACAAGGAATACAGCAATGACAAACATGAGAAGGCACAGCAGCATCAAGAAGCAATCCGGGGACACAGCCCCTGAGGCCACACCTTTCCAGGATACACCCATCCCAGCCATGCATAGCAGGGGCCATCTCAAGGAAGCTCACTTGCCCACTGCAGCTTCTTCTACTTTGGTATCTGCCACTCATTCATTTCAAAGAGTGCCCAACTCAGCAATTGCAAATAAAAGCCAATAAGAATTTAAACTAGGGGGTTGGGGATTTGGCTCAGTGGTAGAGCGCTTGCCTAGCAAGCACAAGGCCCTGGGTTCGATCCCCAGCTCCGAAAAAAAGAATAGGGAAAAAAAAAGAATTTAAACTAGAACTGGAGAGATGGCTCAGTGGGTAGGAGCACTGACTGCTCTTTCAGAGGTCTTGAGTTCAATTCCCAGCAACCACATGATGGCTGACAACCATCTGAAGCCCTCTTCTGGTGTGTCTGAAGACAGTTGCAGTGTATTCATATACACAAGGTAAATAAATCTTAAAAAATAATTTAAACTAATTTATTTTAGAAGTTTTCTTTTTATATTATACATTGTATCAGTAAGGGTTCTTGCAGCTAACCCAACAATGGCTGCTTATGAATGGAAGTTTCAAGAATCCAGTAGCTTTTCAGCTTATGAGGGTAAATGTCTCAGCTGTTTGCCAGGAACTGACTAGGAGAAAAAAAAAAAAACTAGCAGGTGATCTTCCTGAGATGGCCTACCATGGATAAAAATCTACAACAGATTTGATCCTTTAGGTAAGGCTAAGGAGAATTTCATTTTAGGAAAATTTCTGCTATTAATATGCTTTCCTGGTATTATTAAACATATATAGCAATCACTAGGTATTAGCACACCCTTTTGAGCAGATTTCTGCAAAACAACGAAGATACATTATCTTGTAATGATGCTATATAGACAAATAGATGATTTCTTAATTCTTAATGATGATCCCATAATTCTTAATGATGATCCTATAAGAATTCCTAAAACCATATTAGTAATTGTTAAGCTCTTTTGTAATTGGACTACTATTAAGTCCTCTCAGATAATCAAAACTTCATTGAGAACTCTGCCAGTCTTCAAGTATCATGAGCTAATTGCTTCTGAGATAGCAAGCAGGCATTCTGCAACTTAGAGCCCATTCCAAGAGATTGTAAAACAATTAAACAAAGGTCATAAAAAGGGAACTAATGGTTTATTGTAGGTGCGAGGACAGAAGATAAAATATCAACTAGGTTTATCTATACAAAACCTCACTAATAACTTAGTCACAAAAATTATGGTTTTTAACTCTCCATGAATCTGTAGAACTGGTGACAGATAATGAATGTTTAGCCAGATAATTACTGCTAATGGATATGCATGTAAATGTTCTCTGCTGAAACTTACTCAATTTATGATTTGAATTTATGTGTAAACTTGTAATGAACTTTTTACCATGTGATTATGTATTCTGAAAGATGTGTAAGTGTTGAGGGCAAAGAGAAGAGGGAAAAAGGAACATTATTTTTTCTTAGAATCCCCAATTGATCCCCTTTTCTTAGAAAGCTTTTATAGGAAACTTTTTTAGAGATAACTTAGAAATAAGACTAAAATCGCATTTCAAAGTGTCCCTTTATCTTCCTGAGACTTCAACTAGCAGGATGGGAGTTAAAGACTAGCAGTTCCAGCAAAGATAGAACAAAGGGAACATTACTTAATCTCCTGCTGTTTTATGATGAGGTGATAAACAGTTTCTGGCCCAAAGGGAACTCAGGCAGGTCAGCTACAGTAGCTTAGACTTAGACTTAAGATAGGTAAATGTTTTATTATTAAACAGCAACCCTAAATATCTCTCCCGCTTTGATGATCCTCTTGCCTGGAAGCTTACCTTCAAGAGAGAACCAAGAAAAAAGGAAGTGCCAGGGTCTGGCTCCCAGAACCCCAAAGTGAGCTCTAATGCCAGTAACAGAATTGACTTGCTAATGAGGGTGAGAGCAAGCAGCCAGAAAAGATAGCTTTCTTCTTCTATGTCCTTTACATATGCTGCCAGCAGAAGATGTGGTCCAGATTAAAGGTGGACCTTCCCACCTTGAAAGATGTAGATTAAAGCTTTATATTTCCATTTCCAAGATCTGGATTAGAAGTGGTGCTTCCTACTTCAAATGATTTAATTAAGGAAAAAAAAAACCACTCACACAGATGTGCCCAGTCATTTGGGTTAATCTCCAGATGAGTACATCAAGCTGACAATCAAGATTAGCCATCACATACATATAGTAGGCAACATGTATTATTTCCTCTTAGTAGAATTTAAGAAATCTCTCTCTCCCCCACTCTCTCCCCCTCACTCTCTCCATTTATCCTTCTTTTTCCTCCCTTTTCCCTCTATGTGTATATGAGTGTGTTTGTTTGTCTGTCTATATGACTGTCTGTCTCTCCTTGTCTTTCTTGTGAATGTGTTGTGTGTATGTGTGTATGCATGTATGTATCTATCATCTGTTCATTAATTTTATATCTGTCTATCCATAGTGCTATAGTAACTTCTAGAGTCTTGGGGTTTGGGTACCAGTACATAAAACAGGGATGGCAAGGCTGACTAAACACCCCTGGGTAGTAAAACAAACCCAGAGGAAGACATAGGAAATCTCCTGATGTAGTTAGAAATGATTAGTTTCCCCTTCTCTAGGCTCTCTCTTTTCTTTGCTGATTGCTTCCTTTTGCCATGGTGTGGATTTTTAACTTCACATAACCACATGTATTAAGTATGTCAATTAATTCTCAAACTACTAAAGTCCCTTTTAGCAAGTCCTAGTTTATGTCTGTATACAGAACTGTTTTGACACAGTAGTTTCTGATCTTCACTACATTTTGAGTTGACTACTTTTTTTTTGTAGGGTGAGGGATGAGAATATTTTGTCTATTTTGGACATGTAGATATCCAGTTCCTGCAGCACCAAGTGAAGAGGCTCCTTTTCCTCTAATGCACATTTTGACATCTTTGTCAAAGACTAGGGGGCCACGGCAGTCTATTTGGTCTGCCTGAATGTTTTTATGACAGTACCATCCTGGTTTTGTTTCTATAGTTTTATAGTGTTGAGATCAGGTATGGGTATTAAAAAAACTGTGTAAGACAATAAATAGTCTATCCCTGGGGATAAGTCCAGGATATGGAGTTTCAGGTGGAATGGGCTGGGCAGTGAGACTGGAGTCCTAGGTGAAAGCCAGATTGAGAAGGGACCAATAAGGCTATGAAATAGGAACTCTGTCTTAGGCTTACTAGAACAAGATGGGCTTGCCTTATGATTTTGGAAGATCAAATAGATAATGGGGAGGCAGAGTTTCTGTGGGGACCACAGTAAGAGAAGCAGGACCATAGAAAAGATCAGACATGCCTCAGAGTCCCTTCCTTGTCTCCTGCCGTTCCATCGCTCCGGAGATGCACGACCAGAGAATGATGGCAAAAATGGCCAGCTCTAGCACTGTCCCCCACAGTGTTACCAAAAGCCTTGAGCACTGTCTGAGGTGGTCAGGGGCATTAGTAATATTTACAGAAGACATGACGGCTTTATCATTTAAGTGATATTCCCAAACCCAAACGCCACAACAAAAGTTTACAATCATTTATGGCTCTTGACAATAACTGAGAGCTTAAGGTTTTATCATCTTATCCAGAAGATTCATTAGAAATCAACACTGAGAACAGAATATATGGCTTTGATACTAGACTTTATTACAGTGGGACTTGGTGGTCACACATCAGCAGCCTTCTAACATGCAGACAGTGTAAGCAGGACATCCTCCCTCACTGTATCTTGACTACAGAAGTTGAACCTGAGGAGAGAAAACACAAAAAGGTTACCTCTTCTTCACACAAGTGGAAAGTTGTGTAAGAGTTTAGACATACCTGTCCCCTCATGTCTCTACCTCCTGCCCCAGCAGTCTGATAAGAGCATGGTCAGACATTAGGATACTAGAGACTAGATCACCCCACCAACCTCCTACCACAATTACAAATGTCTAGGGAAGAGCTGTCAGTCACATAGTACCAGAAGTACTGGTCTTTTTTATTATTTCAGACCACTGTTGACTGTGCATAACTGAAACTGTGGGGAGCAAAGCCACATGATCAGGGACTCTAGCAGTGTTGTGGTTGCTATGTTTGGCTTTTAAGGAATTGCCACCAAACTACTTTCTAGATGGCTGCATCATTTTATATGCTACAACCTGTGCTCAAACATTTAGGATTCCCCTCGTCTTCAAACATTCTTGGCATTGTCAATCCTTTTTAAATTTAAGTATTTAAATACAGTATGGTGGCATCCGTCATTGCTTCAACTTGTACTTTTCTCAAAAAGTTGAGTAATAACACAACTTTTTTCTGGGCACTTGTGATTTATATCTAAAATATGTTTCAGATAGGCATAATTCAATTAGGTATAGATCCAAAAAAGGTCAATGTGATGATCTCTACCTCCTGCCCCTGATGTTGACCACCTTCATTTAATATAATCACTATATTAGCTGGGTATAGTTCCATCATCTTTCTACGTGTTTTTTTGTCATTTTGATTTTTTTGCTCTCTTTGCCTGTTTAGGTTCACTCTGAGATTTTTTAATTTCCCCTTTTATGGCTTTTTGTTAATTTGTTGTAGTTTTTTATCCTTACAGTGCTTACTTTAGAAGTGGTAATACATAAGTGTAACTTGGAAATGACAGTCTACTGATTCACAGATGGCATGGGTCCTTCCAACAGAATCTGCCAACTCTCCTCTCCTACCCTTCATGATGTTATCATACACTGTATCTATTTATATCCTGCACCCCATCAAATGCTGTATTTATACATGTACCATGCTCCTCCTTCAGCATATGCTGCATTTATATCCTATACCCTTCATACACTCTACCATCACATGCTGTATTTACACATACATAATATGTTCCCCATACTCCATCAGTATATACTGTATTTATACCATGTCCCTCCATCATTATACACTGTATTTACACATATATTATACCCTCCCCACACTCTACTATCAAATGCTGTATTTACAAAAATATTATATTCCTGATGGAGTGTATGCTGTATTTATACAGACCCTCACTACACTCTCACCAAATGCTGTACTTATACATATACCTATCTCCCTCCTTTATCATATGATATGCTTGTACATAAACCCTCCTACCCTCCCAGTACTGCCCTCAGTATCGCCATCTTCTCCTGACATTTTCTAGCAAACAGAGTAAGTGTTGATAATGATAATACCCTCATCTGTTGTTCTCACATCCATACCAACTCAACTGGATGTTAACTCAGTGATTACTTTCTTCCTTGTAGGTTGTATTGTCCAACTGTTTGTGTAGCTTGAGCTATTAGAATTAGTGTCAGGTGTTGGATTTTTATCTTGTTATTGCTAAACAATTTTACATCTTATTTAAGTGAGTTGTGGGATGAAGTTCTTTCAAGTCTGGCTAAATCTAGCAAAAGAATACAAAAACAAAAAGTAAAAACAAAACCAAACCAAACGTAAACAGGATCTTACTAAATACTCCACCCAGTATCAATAAAATGGTAAGCTTCTGTAACCTGCCTGGTGGAAACAGGCTCTAGTCTCACCCTAGAGAGAAGTGGGCACCAATCCAGTCCTTCTGGGCTTCTTGTTCCCTAGCCATGGTTGTTTGCTGACAATGCGAGGTTGTTAGATTGTGCCAAATAGCCAAGGGGACTTTCAAACTCTACCATTCCTTTCTGTGGACCCATCTTCTCTGGTAGCCCATGCCACAAAATCTAGCTGCTCAAGATCCCAATTCT
Organism: Rattus norvegicus; assembly: GCF_021556685.1. Lineage (NCBI taxonomy): Eukaryota > Metazoa > Chordata > Mammalia > Rodentia > Muridae > Rattus > Rattus norvegicus. The sequence continues at coordinate 271,254,323 of NC_141534.1, read as the reverse complement.
TAGCTTTATCTCCTAGAAGTTGAGGGTTCACTAAAACCTGCCTACATCACATCCTAGAGATTCCCTCAGGGATGTCAGCTGATCAGCCTATTTTAAGGCACCACCCTGCCTGGTTTTTATCTTCCAGGCTTCACTGTCCACTGTTGCTTAAAGTTCAGTGTCTTGAAAACTCTTGTGCATGTGTTTTGTGTGAACTTTTGTTATCTGAGGGGCCTTAGACTCCTCTGGCAAGAATGCCAGTCTCACTGGTTTCTGAAGGATGATCCAGCATTTGCCCCACTCTGCAGCAGAATGTGGTTACCCCACAGAGAGGGGGGCTGACACTGGTGTTGTCCATGGATTTGTTCTCCTGGCATCCCTCTGTAAACATCCTTAGCTCAGGGTATGTCAGTCTCAGTAAAAATGGAGAATTGATCTTCTGGACTGTAGACTTCTCCAAGAAGACCAGTGACACAGAATAGTGTACTTCTAGTTTGTTCCCTAATAATGAGTTCCTGACAAACCTTGGTGAACCAATGGAGCTGGGAGAAGGGCAGAGTACACACGTGAGTCACCCACATAGTTCAAGTCTGCCTTCCAAAGGAAACATTCTTCTCCTGTGTCTAAGAATCCATCGAAATGGCATTCCTAACATTTGACACTATCTCCTAATGACAAATGAGATCTTAGGAAGCAGACCTAGCTGGGGCAGTGTGATCCCCTATGAGAGGTGTGAATTGCTTTAGTGCGAATAGACGCATTTAATCCTTCTCTTTTCAATTCTTGTTACTCACACTCTGCCGTCATTTCGTTCCACTGAAATCCTTGATGCTCCCACTTTGGGTAGAGTTGGGTTGATCACATTGTTGTACCAAATAAATTTAACTTTCTGCAAATCTCCAACATCCATATCAGAGTCAAATTCCTTGACATGAGTGTCACCTGGATGCAGAGAGCCCCTGAGAAGTTGGGATGACAACAGAAGTATATGTGAACACACAGAATCAATTACACACACATATATGCCCAGTATTTAAAAATATACCACTTTTCTAAAACCAGTTCAAATTCTATTTGAACCTAAGCTGCCAACCAGACATTTGTCACTCAAATGTCTGAAGTAAATTTGCAATGTGCACTTGAGCACGGTGGTGGGCATTTCTATCAATAACTCAGATTATTTTTGTCATCCTCTCTTTAACACAAACTCAAATGTGTCTTTGCCACAATCCTCATGGTTTAATAAGTGACACTGTCATGATAAAAATCTTTTCTCTGCTGTTGTGTAGGGAATAATTATTTACTCATTATAAATCAAATGTCAGGTAACAAAATAGACATGAATGGCTTCCTTAGAAAATAGAAAAAGATTAAAACTGTGATATTGCAGTGCATTAATGAGTAATGGCTACACAGCAGCTTTCTTTTTGTTATATGTGACTACATGTTACATACATATAATAGAAAAAACCCATCAACAACATACATCAGACTTTGGAAGCCTGCTAAAATGTAAGAAGCACTCAATGATACTTTGAATCTTTTACTCACTTGAAAACTTCATACTGTTTAGAGTTTCCTCCATTTCCAAACAAAGAAACTAGAATGTGCCCAGTGACCTTCTGTCCAGAGAGGGTGACAGTCACCTGGTACCGCCAACCTGCAGGAGGCAACATTTGTACACTGTCATCTGGGAGGGAAGAGGTTCTGACTACTGGTTAACAACATACTGGGAAGCTGCAGAATGTGATCCATTCTGGGTCAGGCATTCGGAAAGTGTGGACTTAGAGAACATTTCCAGAGGGTTTTGCCTTGCTTTTTTTCAAGTCAAGAGCCTAAGAAGTTCATCTTGTTTAAATTTGCTAGGGATGAAGCTCAGTGGCAGAGAGCACTTACCGGCATTTATCAGGCTCTGGGTCTCACACCCTGTCCCATCCATGCCATCAACTGAAAATCAATTAAAATGGAAACTTACGTGCGAAGTTGCTCTTGTCACCAGTGTTCAGGTAAAATTTCTGGTAGAGTTCTTTTGTCTTCCCAGGGTATTTGTCAGCATAGTGACCCATCTGTGGGCATCCTTCACTCCCACATGGGAAGCACTTATTCTGTGACATTGAGGAAAAGGTGACTTGGTAAGATTCTTGCTTTTAATAGGGCATACTTTTTCCAACATGGTTTATGACTGAATCAAAGCTAATTCTGTTCCCGATTATAACGGTGGGACAGCAATGGCATCTCAGTGAAAGTTCATAGTATATCTCATTATCCTTGGGAGTTTCATTGGCAAATTGCACAAAACTATAAAAACCACACCATAGGATAAATGGCATATAATGTATTTATCTTTTCCCCCCTTTGTCCCTGTAACTTACTTTGTTTATTCTAAAACATCCACTCTCTTGCTAAGTGATTAGAATTTATTTCAGAGAGATCACATAAGAACAGGAAATGACAGTCAACTTCTGCTAGGCACAATAGGTTTCATTAGAGGATGACAGTCCCCAAATTCAGGCCCTTCTCCATTCCCTTAGCGTCTCTTGGCATGCTCACATCTCAGAATGTGAATCTCCCAGTGTGGTGAGAAAATGGCTCAGTTGGACATTAAGACTTAACCAGGCATCTGGCATCTAAAGGAAACCAGTTCAGGAAAATGCCCTCAGCCAGGAACTGTGGTAAAAGGGGTGGAGCATGAACAGCAGAACGCTGAGGACAGATAGCACAACTTCCACTCTGGAGGGAAAGCTCTCCCACAGGAGAGGCTCCTGGAGGACTTCTCCATGAGAAAATTAGACAACAGGCCTAAGGTCATCTAGCAAGCTAAGGAGAGACTAGGTTAGCCAAAGAGAAGCATGTGCATGTTTTCACAGACATTTTCCCAAGAAGAGTACAAAAGTCCCATCCTTAATCAATAAGTATGTTCATCAGTATGACAGACAGGTGTATCCTGGATTCCAAAGAAGCCAGGAGACAATGCACCCAGGGGCCGCAGCCATTTTCTCTGCAGAGCACATGCTTAATTGGATATGTGTGGGCCTGGGTGGCCTGGGCCCACACACATCACCTGGATGGCCTAGGTCCACACACATCTCCTGGGTGGCCTGGACACACACATCACCATGATTACCTGGGCACACACACAGCACCATGATGGTCTGGCTACACACATCACCAGGATGTCCTGAGCACACACACACATCTCCTGGATGGCCTAGACACACACACATCACCATGATGGCCTGGGCACACACACATCACCATGATGGCCTGGCTGCACACATCACCAGGATCCCTGAGCACACACACATCTCCTGGATGGCCTGGACACACAGACATCACCAGGATGACATGAGCACACGGGTTAGGATGGAGACATAGGAAGCAGAATGTGAACACTGGGACATTTTCTGTACAAAAAGTGCTGTGAATCTTACAAAAGGACTTTTATGTCACTGAATCAGACAGCTTCCATTGCATGGAACCTAAATATTTTTGGATCACTTGTTTACAGGAAGATAAACGTAAAATCAAACCAAGTAGGGCTCAGCTCTTACCGTATAAGAAACTTACACATGAACAAAATATGTACCCCTCTCTCATATTTTGATTATTTTATTTTTGTTTTTGTTCTGGGCCAAGCACTTAACATGTGTCCTGTGATTAATTGCTTTACCAAGAGAATTGGGTCTGATGTCATTACATTTCTAGATGAAGAAAATCATCGGGGAAATGAAATACTTCGCCCAATGTCATTTAAGTACTTGTTCTTAATAACTAAGATATATTTGTCTTGTACTTGTGATTTATGTGGAATGTTGGTTACTTCAAATTTTCTTATTTTTTGATTTGCTAAAACTATAGTGCAAAAAAAGTCAACTTTATAAAATCCAAGTCATTAGAAACATCATGTTCAATATTACATGATTGAAAATGTGACAAAACTTAAAACCTAAAGGTCATCAGTTAAATAAAACCTCTAGTTCATCAGTACCTTCTAGTCACAGCATTCAGATTGCTAAAAACTAGCTTTCTATGTGTTTGTTTAGGAGTCCTTGACCCTGAACAAGATTGAACATTTACCTGAGACAGAGGAATGTTAGGTAAGGCGTTTCTACTTATGAGCCCCTTGTTCTATACCCCTGTAATGCACTAAGGCTTTTTGACTACTGAAACGCATATGCATGTGTTAATATGACAAATATTTAACTATAAATGGTCAGGAAATGACATCATCACAAATTCTAAAGGGAGTCCAGGGACAGCACACAGTGCCAAGTGTGAGCTTAGCGTGCACATGGCTCTGGGTTGGATCTCCAGTCATGAGGGGAACACAATAAAATGTAAAACAAAACCCACAGGGAAGCTGGATGCTACTTACTGCAGAAAAAACATTGTAAGAGCTACAGGAGAAGCCAGAGAAGCCAGTCGGGTTGACGATACTGTCGGTGTAATATTTGTAGCTTCTCAAGTGGTTACAGGCAGCAAAGTCGCGAGTTCCTGTGGAGTCAGGCATGACATCAGTGGCTGATTTCACTTCTCTAAGTCACACAGCGGTGAGAATGTGGGGCTAATAATCATGCACTCTAGTGAGAGCAAACTCTGAACATAAATCAATTATGAGGTATGTGTAGGGTATAAGAAGGAAAAAGAAATTAAACGAAGTTTAGAACCAATAGTTATTAAGCGACTTGGGAAGAGAAAGGCTGCCCCATTTAGACATCTAGTATGTAATACTTTCCCTAAATTAGGTCTCTCGGCAGTTAGGAGTACTTGCTACTTCTGCAGAGGACTGCAGGTTCAGTACCCAGCGCTTACATGGTAGCTCATCACCGCCTGTAACTACAAGTTCCAGGCTACCTGAATTTTTCTGGCTTTCCACATGAACCAGGAAGCACTAGTGTGATACAATTAAATACAGACAAAATACCTACAGAACCAAATCTTCTTAAAAGAAATGAAAAAGTTGGGTTGTAAAGGCAAGCGCCAACCCAAAGTTTCCTCGCTCTCACTTGTCTCGGCGAAACTTATGTTTCAGGGACATAGTGGGAGTCCTTTGATATAAAAAAATATGAACTCTGTACAACTCCAGAGTGGCTAGCAAATTTAACAATGAGAAACACACTTCACAGAGGTAACCCGTGCGCACCATGGTTTTACCTTCCCAGATCCCGTCGATGTCAACGATTTGGGAAAGGATATTCTTCTGACATCCAGGCATTTCCATCCCTCCATTAGGAAAGAAATCTAGGTGACCCACAGTCTGGCTCATTCCAAATCCTGAAGATTTTTAAAAGTAATAGAACGTTCCTATCACTATACGATCAAGGCACAGTCAAACGTCTCTAATACCCAGATTGAAGTCATTCAGCAGACGGGCTGGCGGAGCTCACCTAAGTTGGGGATGATGGGTGCAGCATCTGTGTGAATTGCATCCACAAACTGGGCATCGGTGGGGTCCAGACGGACTTCTTCAGGTGTGCCCTGGAAGTAAGGTTCAGCCGCGTCCAACCCTGAAACAGATTGGAGGTGCCATCAGTACAACGAGTTATGTCAGTGTGTGAATATTTCACTATTGTAATGTTTGCGTGGAGAGCTGTCGGGACCGGCTGTGCTCGAGGATGTCTAGTTCCCTCGAGAATATTGTTCCTTAGCAGTGGTTCCCCTCAAACAGCTGACCCCAGGAGAGGCCGAACTAAAGGTTGTTCAGGCTAGAGATTTCTGCCAGATTCTAGTCTTCTAGAAAGGCAGGAGCTTTCTATGACTGAGTCCACAGCCTGGCAAGGTACAACACCTGGCAGAGCAGGCTGTGGCGATCAATTTGTAAACCATGGGAAAGAACAAATGTTCTGGGAGAATGACTTTTTCAGTAAACCAACGGAGACCCTGGCTGTCCCGACTGATTCAAATGCAATCAACTTTTCCAATATATAGAACGAGAAAATCTCCAGGTCGGTTTAGACAGTTGAAAGACGGAGTAGGAAACCACGTATTCCCTGAAGTATCCAGGTCTCAGGTCCAGCACTGCAACACCTTCCTTGTCAGGTGACTTGGCCCTAATTCAGGCAGCTGCAGTTTGCAAATGGCATCGTGAATCTAATTAGCCCTACCCAGAGTGGAAGCCCCGGCCAGCAGGGCAGAGCCTCTGCCTCCTCCCCCAGCAATGACGTTATAGTTGATGAAGCTTAGATTTGTCATTCAGAAGGATGCAAGCAGAGCTCAGCTCATCGCGCACAAACTCAGAAATAGGCAGTGTTTCTGGATCGTCTTAATCCAGGGTTTGGTTATATGCAATAGATTTATATGTTAAACAATAGGGTGATGACCGAACACTGGATAGCTCACCAGGTCGCAATGCTCTGAGCTCTGATCACCTGGCACAACTCAGAAAGTGTGACAACTTCTGAGCAACCCTACCACCGTCTCCTCCAGTACCTTCCGGGAGTCCCCCACTGAAGGTCACATACGTTCTCGACATCTAGAACCTGCTGTTGAACCAACCTGTGATCCTCCCAATAGCTCCGAATGTCCTCTTTCCTGCCTCCCCAGCAACGTGGGAACCCAGGCTGTGGCCAATCAGGTGGACGTTGTCAGGTGAGTAGCCGAGGTCAGACTGTTGGAGGAAGGCGTCATTGAAATGGTTCCAAGTAACAAAAAATGCCAGATGGTCAAGGGGGCCTCCAAACCTTGGTTTCTAAGGAGATGTGTCCCCTTCCCCTTCGGAGCACCCCCCCCCTGTCACTAAGAAGAAGTGGAAATTAGTTCAAGTAGGCCTAGAATCCTGTGCGTCCTCCCACTGCTGAGAGAGAAACCCTGGAAGGACACACGAGGTCATAACTGGAGATGGTGAGGCAAGGATTTGGATCAGGGCCCGTGAGGCACTCACGCAAGCTCATTTGAGTTTGACATCTTTTAAGACTTTTTTAGCGCCCTGGTCAGACTAGATTGCTCCCATTGTGTTTATATTCGATTAAATAAATGAAAACTGGGGAGATGGCTCAGTCGGTGAAGCACAAAGGCCCAGAGTAGGGTCCCTGTAACACTCATCTAAAAGATGGATGCCGTAATCGAAGCACTACAGGGGCAGAGACAGGCAGGTCCTTGGAACTCAGTCCTGCCCGAGTAGCAGAACGGATGGGTTCCGTACTCAGTGAAAGACGGTGCTTCAAAAATAGAATGTATAGCAATCCAGGAGAGACTCCATACGCATGTACAAACAGGTTTGCACACCCCCGTGGGCATTGCATCCCCCACAACACACTAAATATTAATAAGACAGAAATATGAATATGTGGCTGCTATCAGCATATCAAACTGATAACATAGGGGGAAATTAAAGCAAATCTGAGTCTGGCGCTGTATCTCAGCAGTAGAGAACTTGCTTGGTATGAGCAGCCCTGGGGTCTATGTCCAGAACTACAATTAAATAAAACAAAACAAAACAAAACAAAATAAAACAAAACACCACAGGCGGAATTCAAGGGATATTGCCTACCTAGTTGTTTAAGTTCATTTAATTAATGTTCAAAACTAGTTACTGAATTAAATAGGCTATTGATGAAGCCTGAATGGAGATTGGGGTGGGATTCATCTTTAAGCAAAGGGGTGGGGGACATCATCTTATTTAAATCTGTCCTTATCAATGATCAGACCTACAGGTTTTGTTATGGGAGGAGAATCCAGACAGCAGTGTCTAAGAGCTTTTGCGTAACCCAGACTCAGTTACCTTCAGAACGTTAACCAATAATGCCACTTCTGCACCCACGACCCGGACGTTCTGGGTAGCCTGGGTGTATGTAGCCCGGGAGCCACCTTTCCAGTCCACACAGATGCAGTTCACACTCTCCACTTTGAACATGTTCTGATGGAAGAGACACAGCACACAGTTAAGTAATCCAGGTTCTTTATTCACTGTTGATGAACGTATTCCAAAATTCGGTAAATTCTCTTCTTGACCTGCCTAATAGCTACCATGTTAACCCCAATGCTATGACCAAAATGTAGTCTCTAATGAGTATGGAGATCTTCCTCAAGCCTACTATTGGCTCCAGACCATTGTGGAAACTAAATTCTTGGGGTTTCTACTGCAGCAGCTGTGTTGGGACCCATACTTAACTTGAATGCTACTGCATGGTAGCTTCTCTTGGTAAAGTCTGAAATATCTCTACAGCAGTTACTAAGTAACTATGTCATGAGCCCTGCATAACTCCATACCCCATGCCCCAAGTGTCCCAGGACCCTTGGACCCACTGCTACCTCCTCCCCATGCCCAGCTCCAGGCTCAGTGGTCTCAGACTCAGGCTTGGTGGTGACCAGCCTTTGTCCTCCTTAGTTGGGGCCAGTGTTTTGCTGGTCTTTAACACTTCCTCTTAGAAAGTACCACGGTTTACCTTGCACATGTCAGATAGCCAGTTCTCCTCTCCCTTGTCAATGAAGCCGTGGATAATGATGCGGGTTTTTCTGTTCGTTTTGAAATTGGAGTTTCTGATACTCGATGCATCTGAAGTAATTTTCTGTTTGGGGTACAAAAGTGTTTGAGTCGAGTTTCTTCTAGTAGCCTCTACAATCGTTTATGCGTGGGCAGAGATGGTAGATAGGATTCTTGAAAGCCTACATAGGCAAGTCATTCACAGCCATCCCCATCCCCATGTTGTTACTGTCCTTGTAGCTGTTTGACTCACACAGTATGTCTCCCAAGGTGTTTGTAATTAAGATTTTCAATGAAAGTCTTTTGTATATATGCCTACCTACCTACCTACTTACCTACCTACCCATCCATCCATCCAACCATCCACCCATCCATCCATCTATCGATCTATCTATCATCTATAATCTATCCAATCTTAGGAAATACATATATATTCTAATATTCCTCTGGGCATAATGGAGCTATTGCTCAATAAATTCAGTGTAAGTTAAAAATATTATAACCGAGTCTTGCTTTGTTTGGGGGCAGGGTCTCATGTAAACCAAATGTCTTCAACTCATTAAACAGCAGAGGACAGTCTTGAACTCCTGAACCAGTGTCTACCCTTCAAGTGCTTGGATTAAAGATGCTACCATACCTGACTGGAAAGCATTATAGGTTGGAATGTACCATAAACACCTAACCTAGTTTTTCTATCATCTCTTTGACACAGATAGAGCTGTCAATCATTCACCTTCATGACTGGTGCAAGACTAGAAGCTGTGGCTCAGTGCTTCTCCTTCCTGTGGCTACAGGTCAGCATATGGCTAGTCCAGAAGCTTCTACTGTAAACGCATCATTTCCAAACAAATCCTGGTAAATTGAGCCATCTTAGGGGGATTCCTTATGTGTGTGTTTGCACTACATCAGGAAATGTTATTTAAAACACAAAAATAAAATATAGCATATTCTTTATTGCTATATGCATCCATATGAATATATATATATTCTATCCCTGTACGTATAATGTTTTTATATGGTATACTAGATATAAAACATGAGTAATAAGAATTGAATGGTTATAAGTAAGTTTTTAAAGAGTTTTTAATCTGACTGCTCTAGAGGTCTAAACAGATACAAATTCTTCTTCTCCTGGATTCTCATTAGAAGACTTGGATAGTCACACCAATTACATAAAGTGTGTGAAATTTAGTCCCGAAAACAACAGCTGTTCCTACCTGGTAGTTGTCTTGGTTCTCGTTGGTGTAGAGGAGAAAGCGGGTGTTGATCTGTGCTGGGCTCCAGGGCAGTGCTTTCAGGGGTCTGTCTATGGTTCCTGACCACGGGGCATCATCACTGAAGCAGCCGAGTTTGTCAAAGCAAACTTCTTTTCCTGAAATCACCGACAAATGTCTCATAGATACCACTTTAACCTCTCCAATACACAATCGACCAAATGTAAGTTGAATTGCATCCCGCGGCAGGTCTTCCTCCTTGGCTTTCTCAAACACCCTCTGCTCACACAGACAGCTGCCCCTCCCTTCTGCCTCGGGCCCAAGTCACTCCCCTCTGCTCAGTATCAATCAAGGACTGATTATAGCTTTTTGACACAGATGTTATCTTTGGCCATTGGTGCCTAGACATGAGATGGCCCTTTGTCTCAGGAACTGGTTCAGGTAGCTACCTTTTGTCTTTAGCCTGTGGGTGAAGAATTTTAAGATTTATGCAAGGGCCAAACTTTGAATCTCCACCTTGGCCAAAGATGCGGCTGTCTGAATTGTATTTGAGGACCCTCCTGGACTTCTGTGATGTAGGAATTACTTATGAAATTACTCTTCATACAAATCATCGGCGATGTGATGGCTACAGTCTGGTGTGCTACTCTGTGAAGGAACAACTCAAAGAATGTGTTCTGGAGTTGTGTGAAGCCCAGAATAAAGGCAGAATAATAACGGCAGCTGTTGAGGAGGCTGAATTTCTCTAGACTTTACTGTGTGCCCAATGCTGGGTTAGATGACTTATTTCTCTGACTGAGTCCTCATGGTCATCCCACTAAAGGATGTCGCTATGCCCATTTCACACAAATATCCACAGGTTCAGATGGCTTTAGGATTTTATATAGCTTCATGGAAGTGTAACTGCTGAACCTAGTTTCAGACACCTCCCTTGACCTAAGAGGGGCTAGGCTCAGAAAATAAATATTCAGTTAATTGGAAGCTCAGATAAACAGTGTTTAGCCCAATGTCTCGGATGATTTGTCTGCCCTATCACTTGTCTGAAACGAATTGAAATAGCATTGGGAATTGTATCTCACACTACTGCAATCTCTGGTGCTCTTAATCCTATGTTAAGCTCAATTTATTTCTAGCCTTCCTTAACACTGCATTGCTCTTAACCAAGTCCTCATCCTCATCACGGCTCGCACCCAGCTCTCACAGCCTTGGGGAGACCCACACAGTGAGGCTCTCCCACCTCCACACACATCTTTTCTTACCAGCTACTGCTCCCAGCAGCACTGCAAATGTCCACAGCATCAGCATCTGCACAGAGGCAAAAACATGGCTGAGTCTGATGGACACAAGATGCAAGCTAACACATGAGTCTACAAATCGGGTTCCTGACTCACCGTGGCGGATCCGTCGGGTTCTATGGACGAGGAGGGAAACACTGAGATGTCCTTTTATAGGCGAGCCTTATCTTTCTGAGCAGTGTCATGGAAAAGCGGCTCGAGAAGAGAGAGGCTCCAAGGACTCACTTCTAAGTTTAATCTCAGATAAGCCCAGGTTGATACAGGAGGCTGAGCGTTCCAAGGTGTCCGTGGGAAGATGAGAAAGTGCTAGATTTGGCATGTTCTCGACCCGTGTGCTGTGTGCTGCTCAGAACCACCATTGTTTTTTAAACAATCTTTTCTCTGTTCCCGCAAACAGTCCCTTCTTCCTGTCAATCTTCTTCACTCATCTCTGTGTGCCCATGGGCACCTGCTTGACAACAGCTGTCTTGAAGACCAACTGGGTCAGCCACACAGCTTGTGCAGCCCCTGGAGTGATCCTGACTCCCCTTGAACACAGTGAAACACAAGCCCACACTGCTAACTTATTATTCAAGGACAACACGGAGGGGAGGGATAAATTAACACCAGGGCACATAGGGTATGCACACCTGTGACCCCAGCACAGGGGGCACTGCTTTAGGGGAATCGTGAGTTTCAGGTTAGCCTGATATCGCTGTCTGTCTGTCTGTCCGTCTGTATGTCTGTCTATCTCTCTCCCTCTCCCCCGTCTCTCTCTTACACACAGACACGTGCACATGCACACACACTCACACACGCACACACACACACACGCACACGCACGCACACACACACTCACACACGCACACACACACTCGCGCACGCACACACACACACACACACACCCAATCAAAACAAGTAAAGCCAAGGAGGCTCGGGGGATGAAGGTGCTGTCTCACAATCTTGACAACACGAGCTTGATCCCCAGAAGCCACATGACAAAAGGAGATAACCAATTACCAACACTGCCCTTTGACCTCTACATGCATTCTGTGTCTTCCCACAATAATAATAGTCAAAAAAAATATCTAAAAAGGAGAGGAAAAAGAGGAAGAGAAGAAAACAAGGAGGAGACCGATGGATAGGAGACTCCACCATCAGATAAAATTATGAGTAAAATAGGAAAATTAAAATTCACCGTGCATAAGTGTGGGCCTGCAACTTTGTTCTGAAAGCAGTGTTGCATGGCGGAGAGCTGGGGTGGGTTAGTGTGGCGGATCGCTTAAAGTTACAGGAGGAGACGCAGTTTTAAGGACTAGACCCGTTTATCCTGTGAGTCAGAGATTTGACAGGACCATACAAAATTGGTTCATATGTAGTAGAAAGAGCCAAGGAATAAATGAATATATAACTGAAGAATCCAACAACAACAACAAACAGATAGAATTTAAAAATAATCTCTAAGAGCCATTAGGAACTGAAGTCTTGGGTGAGGGGTGTAGCTGTGTCAAATGCTGCCCAGCATACTTGAGGCTGGGGTTGAATTTCCAATATCACAAAAGAGATAGAGGATCTGAGAGAGGAGAAAGGAGGGGAGAGGGAGAGATGAGGAGGATGGGGGTAGGGAAGGGGGAGGGAAAGGGGAGAAGAGAGAGGGGAGAGATGAACGAGAGCTCAAATTTTGCATTCCTGAGCTATTTACTCCTGGGAAGGCTGTGTTCTTGCTACAGTAATATTTCCTATGAGTCAACATCCATCCTGGGTTATCGAGTCATTTACATCCTGCTTACCAAGTAGTTCGCACATTTCTGAACTGGCGTCTAAGTTGAGTGCCTCATAATTTGGGGACCCTTGTTTCATCCAGCCTACTGAATGAGAACTTAAAGTCACCTCACTTGAAATGCAAGGCCAATGGGGAACTGGTTGGTAAACTGAAATAGTTTCTCATTTCAGAAATAGTTTCTGAATGTTCCAGAAAGGAAAGTCAGTCTCCGAAATTTAGAAAGGCTGGCAGAGGGGTGGGGCCTGATCTGCTGTCTCTCCCGTCACCCTGTTACAGTGACCTCCTCAAATCCAGTCCTGCTGAACTCCCCAGCCGAGAGCTGAAATTTAGGATTCCTGTGTTCAGACGGCTCACGTGCTTCCTGGGTTTCTGCTTCTGTCTTCCATGGTCGGGAGCGTCACCATCTCCCCCCAGGGACTAGAACTAGGCTTTCTTCCCCAGCCTCTCCTGATGCATGTACCCCGCCCCGCATGCCTGCAGGTGTCCTTTGTGGCAGAGGGTCCTAGAACAGGAGTTTCATGCAGGTGAGGCTACCATGTAGGTGATGGGAGGAGACAAGTCCCTATACCCCAGGCCAGCCTTGAACTCACTAAGTAGCTATCCAATTATGGCCTTGAAGTTCCTTATGCCTGCACCTCCCGAATTCTGGGACTGCGGACATGCACCCTCACACCAGTTTACATATTGCTGGAGATCAAAGCCAGGGCTTCACACATGTTAGACAAGCATTCTGCCAATGACGTGATACACTGCCAGCTCCCAGCAGGCTTCAATGAGCACAATATCTAATCCACAATCTGTTCAGGTGGAAACATCGGATGTGGGACTGAGTGTCTCAGTGTGGGAGTTGAACGGCCACAATAGGGCAGTCGCCTCCTACAACCTCCTAAATTACAAAAATATATTTGTTTAACTCTCAACCCCAGTATGATGGAGTTTAATAACTATTTTTTACTTCAATTCCTGATGAAAACCATTGCTTCATAGATAACCTGGGCCTATGTCTACCTCAAGGTTTAATGAAAGATCAGTCTCTTTGTGCCCAGTCCCCTGGGCACAACTGCCATGTTGAGAGCACAGTGCTCTGCTTGTGGAGGAGGACTCTCTTCAGTGTGACACAGTGCTCTGCCTGTGGAGGACTCTTTTCAGTGTGACACAGTGCTCTGCCTGTGGAGGACTCTTTTCAGTGTGACACAGTACTCTGCCTATGGAGGAGGACTCTCTTCAGTGTGACACAGTGCTCTGGCTGTGGAGGACTCTTTTCAGTGTGACATAGTGCTCTGCCTGTGAGAACTCTCTTCAGTATGACACAGTGCTCTGCCTGTGAGAACTCTCTTCAGTATGACACTGTTCTCTGCACATGGAGGTCTCTCTTCAGTATGACACAGTGCTCTGCACACATGTGGAGGACTCTCTTCAGTGTGACACAGTGCTCTGCCTGTGGAGGACTCTTTTCAGTGTGACACAGTGCTCTGCCTGTGAGAACTCTCTTCAGTATGACACTGTTCTCTGCACATGGAGGACTCTCTTCAGTATGACACAGTGCTCTGCACACATGTGGAGGACTCTCTTCAGTGTGACACAGTGCTCTGCCTGTGGAGGACTCTTTTCAGTGTGACACAGTGCTCTGCCTGTGAGAACTCTCTTCAGTATGGCACTGTTCTCTCTGCACATGGAGGACTCTCTTCAGTGTGACACAGTACTCTCTGCACATGGAGAACTCTCTTCAGTGTGACACAGTGCTCTGCACACATGTGGAGGACTCTCTTCGGTATGACACAGTGCTCTGCACATGGAGGACTCTCTTCAGTGTGACACAGTGCTCTGCACATGGAGGACTCTCTTCAGTGTGACACACTGCTCTGCACATGGAGGACTCTCTTCAGTATGACACAGTACTCTCTGCACATGGAGGACTCTCTTGAGTGTGACACACTGCCCTGCACATGGAGGACTCTCTTCAGTGTGACACACTGCTCTGCACATGGAGGACTCTCTTCAGTGTGACACAGTGCTCTGCACACATGTGGAGGACTCTCTTCAGTGTGACACAGTGCTCTGCACACATGTGGAGGACTCTCTTCAGTGTGACACAGTGCTCTGCACATGGAGGACTCTCTTCAGTGTGACACAGTACTCTCTGCACATGGAGAACTCTCTTGAGTGTGACACAGTGCTCTGCACACATGTGGAGGACTCTCTTCAGTGTGACACAGTGCTCTGCACACATGTGGAGGACTCTCTTCAGTGTGACACAGTACTCTCTGCACATGGAGAACTCTCTTGAGTGTGACACAGTGCTCTGCACATGGAGGACTCTCTTCAGTGTGACACACTGCTCTGCACACATGTGGAGGACTCTCTTCAGTGTGACACAGTACTCTCTGCACATGGAGAACTCTCTTGAGTGTGACACAGTGCTCTGCACATGGAGGACTCTCTTCAGTGTGACACAGTGCTCTGCCTGTGAGAACTCTCTTCAGTATGACACTGTTCTCTGCACATGGAGGACTCTCTTCAGTGTGACACACTGCTCTGCACACATGTGGAGGACTCTCTTCAGTGTGACACAGTGCTCTGCACATGGAGGACTCTCTTCAGCGTGACACACTGTTCTCTGCACATGGAGGACTCTCTTGAGTGTGACACAGTGCTCTGCACACATGTGGAGGACTCTCTTCAGTGTGACACAGTGCTCTGCACATGGAGGACTCTCTTGAGTGTGACACAGTGCTCTGCACACATGTGGAGGACTCTCTTGAGTGTGACACAGTGCTCTGCACACATGTGGAGGACTCTCTTCAGTGTGACACAGTACTCTCTGCACATGGAGAACTCTCTTGAGTGTGACACAGTGCTCTGCACATGGAGGACTCTCTTCAGTGTGACACACTGCTCTGCACACATGTGGAGGACTCTCTTCAGTGTGACACAGTACTCTCTGCACATGGAGAACTCTCTTGAGTGTGACACAGTGCTCTGCACATGGAGGACTCTCTTCAGTGTGACACAGTGCTCTGCCTGTGAGAACTCTCTTCAGTATGACACAGTACTCTCTGCACATGGAGGACTCTCTTCAGTGTGACACAGTGCTCTGCACACATGTGGAGGACTCTCTTCAGTGTGACACACTGCTCTGCACATGGAGGACTCTCTTCAGTGTGACACACTGCTCTGCACATGGAGGACTCTCTTGAGTGTGACACAGTGCTCTGCACATGGAGGACTCTCTTCAGCGTGACACACTGTTCTCTGCACATGGAGGACTCTCTTGAGTGTGACACAGTGCTCTGCACACATGTGGAGGACTCTCTTCAGTGTGACACAGTGCTCTGCACATGGAGGACTCTCTTCAGTGTGACACACTGCTCTGCACATGGAGGACTCTCTTCAGTGTGACACACTGCTCTGCACATGGAGGACTCTCTTCAGTGTGACACAGTGCTCTGCACATGGAGGACTCTCTTCAGTGTGACACAGTGCTCTGCACATGGAGGACTCTCTTCAGTGTGACACACTGCTCTGCACATGGAGGACTCTCTTCAGTGTGACACACTGCTCTGCACATGGAGGACTCTCTTCATTGTGACACAGTGCTCTGCACACATGTGGAGGACTCTCTTCAGTATGACACAGTGCTCTGCACATGGAGGACTCTCTTCAGTATGACACACTGCTCTGCACACATGTGGAGGACGCTTTTCAGTGAGACACAATGCTTTGCACTATGTGGAGGACTCTCTTCAGTGTGACACAGTGCTTTGCACTATGTGGAGGACTTCTTTCAGTGTGACGCAGTGCTCTGCACACATGTGGAGGACTTCCTTCAGTGTGAATGGGGACACAGTTCTCCACACGGGGAGGACTATCTTCAATGGGAGTGGGGTCCAGCACTACGGCCAAGGCTCCACAATGCACAAGCCCCTTGGACACTCTTCCTCACATCTCCAGACTACAGGTTTAGAGGTCAGCCTTCAGCAGTAAAGACCTGGAAGCTGCCACAGGCTCCTACTGAAAACACATCCCTAGGTCTCCACGCTCAGAGCATAATCTAACGGACTCAACTTTGACCCAGAAACCTTAGAGGGCCTGATATAAAATACAAGACTGGAAGTTTCTTATCAAATAGCATTGTTTGCCGAGGAAGTTAAGTCTCCCTTATGTAACACTCTGGTCCTTTGTGATATCGAACTCCGAATGAGGGAGAGAAAGGGCTGGAGACACCTGTGTGGCTGGATCACCATCACAGGAGCCAGCCTGGGTTGGTCTCATTTACCTGGCCTCCAGAGAACCTGCCCTTAGGTCTCTTATCCCACTTAGCCATGGCCAAGGCTATCTATGTGAAGAAAGGCATGTTGGTCAAGGGTTACAAAGAAACTTTCATGACTATAGGGGGTGGTTGGCATTTTGTGCCTTACATGAGAACCCTCTTGCCAAATGCAAGGGGTCTAGTTGCACAGACACAGAGAGTGAAGCAACAGCCAATGCTTGCTGTTTCGAGCACACCTAAAATTCCAGCATTAGTGAGTTTCCATAGCTTTGCTTCTTATTCAACTCAAACCTCTGGGAGGCCTAACTGCTTTCGCTGGTTTGGTTTGGTTTCAACAAAGACCATGAAGCTCAGAGTTTAAAGAGTCTTTCAAGGATAGAGTTTGAGTGGAAGTTGCAGAGTGTCAGTTTGGAGCCACAAGTTCTTCCCGCTCACCTCTGACCTATTTGTATGGCCACTTGGAAGGCTGTGCTCACCCAGTCTAGAATTGACGTCAAGAGTGAATGAGCCCAGAGGCTGTAGTGTGTTGAGAATACACACACCTGTTCAAGGCTGAGTATTTGCTTTCTAAGACAAGCGTTTGCACACGCATGTAATTTTGATAACATTGGTTTTTGTTTAAGTCACATTTTTTTTCTTTTTTCTTTTTCTTCTTTTTTCTTTCTTTCTTTCTTTTTTTTTTTTCGGAGCTGGGGACCGATTAAGTCACATTTTTATCCCTAGCCCTGATGCTGCAAATGGGAACTTTATAAGATGGAGATATAAGCTCTGTGCTATTATATGATAATCATTTCTTTCCTGGTCACCACGGTAGCTTTGTAACTGCCTTCCTCGTCCATAGGTTTATCTCTCCTGTGCCCCATGTCTGCCTTCTGTGCACCGCCAGCCCTCAGTTCTACATGCAGACTGCACATGTTCCTGTTCCCCCTCTTTGCCTTTCCCCGTCTGTACTTTCTTGCTTAGCATTACCCAGGAGGAATATAATGCTATCCACACCTTAGAATGTCACTGGAGAGAGTGAAGTTCAAGTCTATATTTTATATAATCCAGTAAACCTGAAATATTACTCTTTTGGGGATAGCTCAGTGGTTAAGACACTGACTACTCTTCCAGAGGTCCTGAGTTCAATTCCCTGCAACTACATGGTGGCTCACAACCATCTGTCATGGGATCCGATGCCCTCTTCTGGCATGCCTGAAGACAGCTACAGTGTACTCATATACATAAAATAAATATAAATCTTTTTTTTAAATGTACTCTTTTCGCTCATGGTTCCAACCAGTCATGCTTCAGAAAATACAACCGTTTATTCTTCGAATCATCACGAATAAGGCTTCATATAGTCTGTTATGTTTATAACACGATCAAACCAGTTGTGTAGATGTCTGTTCGATTTTCCAGCCCTTGTGAACTTCTCTCAGGACCTGAAATGTGTGCAAGGCGGGTGGGGCGTGGGGAGTGGGTTTCTGAATAAGATAGGGACCTTAGACAACTGATAGGAACTTCCCGATGATATTGACAAGGAAAGGGAGGAGAGAACAATGTCAAGGTTCACGTACCCCGGGAGACAGGACTTAAGAGGAAGAGGGGAAAGAAAGCCATCAGGTGAGATGGCTTGACCAGATGAACTGTTTCCAAGCTGCCTCTTGTTTCTCTGAGATGAGTAATTTTGTTTGTCAGCTGGACTGGACTGAGAGGTCCTTGAAATTTTGGTAAAAATATACTTATGGGTAGTTGTGGAACGGATGAATCTGCAAATTACCTAACTCTCAAGACTGTGGTCCTCCTGGTGGGTAACTCCCTCCTCATTCCTGCCTTCTTTCAGAGGCTCTTTCTCCACAAGCCCTAAATTTTCATCTCTCTTAATTACTATACCAGGTTCCCGGGATACTTAAGGCCCAGGACCTTCTCATGTTAACTTTCCTAATGCTGAGCATTGCAGAGATTTTAGACATACGTTGGGGATAAGATTGATGAAAGGCCATTCAGAGCGTGCCCCACCTAGGGATCCATCCCATATGCAGTCACCAAACCCAGACACTATGGCAGATGCCAAGAAGTGCTTGCTGCTGACAGGAGCCTGATATAGCTGTCTCCTGAGAGGCTCTGCCAGAGCCTGACAAATACAGAGGTGGATGCTCACAGTCAACCTTTGAACTGAGAAATGGGGTCCCCAATGGAAGAGTTAGAGAAAGGACTGAAGGAGCTGAAGGGGTTTGCAACACTGTAAGAAGAACAACAATATTAACCAACCAAACCCCCACAGCTCCCAGGGACTAAACCACCCACCAAAGAGTACACATGGACAGATCCATGGCTCCAGCCACATATGTAGCAGAGGATGGCCTTGCTGGCCATCAGTGGGAGGAGAGGCCTTTGGTCCTGAAGGTTTGATGCCCCAGTGTAGGTGAGTGTTAGGGTGGGTAGGTGGGTGAGGGAGCATCCTCTAGAAGCAGGGGGAGGGGATGGGACAGGGAAGTTCTGGAGGGGAAATGGGGAAAGGGGATAACATTTGCAATGTAAATAAAGAAAATATCCAACAAAAGACAAGAAAAAAGAAAAAGAAAAGACCTATGAGCTTTGAATTGGACCTTGAGACTGGAAGGGACTCCATTGGGAACAACCAGAAGGCTCATTGAGAATGGGCAGCTGAAAAGCTTTGTAGAGAATAGGGTCTAGCACATAGTAGGCACTTAATGCTATCATTGTTTAGATTAATGTTATCTGCTAGATTTGTGGTTGTAGAAAACCTTGCACAACTTGCTAACTGTGATGGCTTGCATATGCTTGGCCCAGGGAGTGGCACTATTAGAAGGTATGGCCTTTTTGGAGGAGGTGTGTCACTATGTGAGTGGGTTTGGAGACCCTCCTCCTGCCTGCCTGGATGCTCAGTCTGTTCCTGGCTTCCTTCGGGTGAAGACATAGAACTCAGATCCCACTGCATCATGCCTGCCTGGATGCTGTGATGCTGTCATGCTCCTGCCTTGATGATAATGGACTGAACCTCTGAACCTGTAAACCAGGCCCAGTTAAATGTTGTCCTTTATAAAACTTACATTGGTTATGATGTCTGTTCACGGCAATAAGACTCTAACTAAGACACTAACTTAGCCCAGTTTATTTCCTTTAGTTAATATCAGCATCCTCCCCTTCATATATAATAGGCAGTAACTCTGATAGCAACATAACATCATGTATTGAACACACAATATACTTTCCATAATTCCTTTGTTATACTTTGTGTCTACATGTGTGTCTGTGTAAGCATGTTATATATGTGTGGTGCCTGTGGAGGCCAGAAGAGGGTGTCAGTTACCCTGGAGATGGGATTACTAAGGGTAGGTGATGTTGTCCGCAGAACAGCAAGTGATGTTAAGCACGGAGCCATCCCTCCAAACACTACCAAATTTCATTGTGAAATGCTGTACCTCGCCAAGTCAAGTTAAATAAACACATACTTAAAAAACTTGATTACTAAGAAATCACTGATAAATAATCAATATAACTCCACTATTAACATAAGACAACAAAGCCAGTTATTGCCTTCCTTTCATATGGTGAACACAGCTAGGTCTAGACAGTATCAAACGTGCTTGGAAGGCAAATATTTCAGATGAAGTAGCCATTTAGATGATTGGGGTTAAATTAAATTTAGTTTAAAGTTAAATTTAATTTCCTCTAAAGCATCATTTCTTGGATGCGTAGTTAAGTAAAGTATTTCTTAAGTACATGATGTGCAGAAAGTTGTATGAGTCATAGAAAAATTACTGGAAAATGTTCAATTTCTTTTATTCCTTTCTGTTTCTTTATGGGTGATGTGATCCCTGGCGACCGCCATGACATTTTCCCCACTAAACATTTCAGGCAAAGCAAGACTATCCTGAAGGGCTGGGGGAGTTAGAAACTGCAGGAAGTGCAGCCTCTCAGAGATTGACGTGTCATAAGTTCTCTGATGAAATCAGGTTCCATAACATTGATGAATGGTGTTCTTACTCAAGGGTTGGGTATGTATTTTGGAGGGTAGATCTCTTGCCAAACAGGCATGAGAGCCAGAGTTTGCATTCCTGGCACACATGTAATGCCAGGCAGGTATGGTAAGCCTAGCATACAAGTTGCAGACACAAAATCCCCAGAAGAAGTTGTCCAGATAGACTATCTGAATTAGGCAGCTCTAGATGGAGGAAGAGACAATGACCCTCTGAATAAGCATGAGTGTGTGTGTGTGTGTGTATATATATATATATATATATATATATATATATATATATATATACATATATACATACATGTGTGTGTTTGCATCATACATGTGTGTATGTGTGTATGTTTGTGTCTGAATAGTAGAACGTGAACAACAAGGAAGACCCCTGGTGTCAGCCTACTTCTGACCTGTATGTACACAGGCACCCATGTGTCTGCTTATTCACATGCCAGTACACATGCACATGGCTCTCCCTGACATGCCACATACACATGCAGAAAAGAAATGTAAAAATAAATTCTGTCCAAGATATCACAACAGCTTTCAACTGGATCAGAAGCAGGTTGAAACATTAAACTATGAGGCAAGTGCTTAGCAAGTTTGTTGCCAAGAGTTGTTTCAGAGGGATAAAAGGTGAAGCAAAGTTAGACGGATGATGGGCTGCTCCACCAGTCTGACTCCACCAATGGATAGCGCAGAGTACATCAGCACAAGGTCGGTGATAAGTTCCCTTTCTCTTCCCTCCTTTTAGCACAGTCCCCACCAAACACGGAGAGCTAAAGTGACATTTAAAACTCATTTGTGGGGCTGGGGATTTAGCTCAGTGGTAGAGCGCTTGCCTAGCAAGCACAAGGCCCTGGGTTCGGTCCCCAGCTCCAAAAAAAAAGAAAAAAGAAAAAAAAACTCATTTGTAATAGAAAGAAGGAGTCATATCAAGTACTCAGTGAATTTGATGAGACATAATGTGGTCCCGGGGAAAAGGCTCTCTTTGTACCTGGTGGTTTTATAGCCTCAGAATCAAAGAATTCTTTTTTTTTGCATATAATATTTATTTGTATCTTCTGATAAAGAAGCCTATACTCTGGCTACTCAATGTGTGGTCCATAAACTAAGAGTTCCAGCATCATTTGAGAGCCAGCCAGTGAGAGCACGAGAGCCACTTCCACCTGATAAACAGGTGTGTGCTCACCAAAAAGATCTCCATCGAGCCTTGAAGGCCATGAACATCTGAGAGATACCCATCTGGATGTCTGCGATTTGACTCATGACAACTATGATTTATTTATTTATTTATTTATTTATTTATTTATTTATTTATTTATTTATTTTTGTTTTTGAGAGAAAATCACTCTATATATCCCTGGTTGTCCCAGGCTTGCTATGTAGGTCAAGATGGCCTCAAACTCATAGAGATCCACCAGCCTCTTCTACCCAAGTGCTGGGATTAAGGGTGTGCATCGTCATGCCTGCCTCCTAATAGATATTTAAAAGTGAGAAGGTAAAGTTAACAAAATTGCTATCCAAATAAAAACAGCTACATGGCCTTGGAAATGGAGGAGCCCGTCTGACCAGGGATCACTAGAGATCTTCTCTGAACTGCAGCTACAAAGATGAGTAGATGATGCACTGGGGCTTCTCCAAACTGAGAAGACACAACACAAAACAATATTTATGCCACTGGAAGAGCAGCCACTTAGAGACGAATTGCCCCTCTGTGAGTTGGCCACTCAGAGTCCTGGGTGTGAAACATTCCTCTATACGGCAGACGGATGCCTCTCCCTTAAGACGAACTCTGCATGCTGGGTATTCTGTGAACTTCCTTGAATTGCCTAAGTGCGTGTGTGACAAGCACTGCCTGGCTCCCTCTGTGAGCATATTTTGCACTCTCATCCTCCCTAGGAAATAGGAGTTTTCGTGAGCAGCTTAAGGGGGTGCACGCAATTCGCAGCCCTGTATGGGCCACTGGGAGGGACTTTCTGCTATATCCTTCAGGACAGAACCCATACTGATCTCTTCTTCCTGTAGACATGGACTTGCACCAGCCAGTGCTTTCCCTGTTGTTTCTGTCCCAGTGGCCCCAGACTCACATAGCAGGGAGTGCCCAAGCCTGTGGGCTGCTACTCCCAGAGGCTGACAGTGCTGCCATTCTCAAGGCCCATGTTTGGGTTGACAGATGGTTCTTCCTGTGCCTATAAACTTGATGTTTGTAGACTAAGTGCAAATACATTGCCATGCTGCCTTTGCAGAGAGAACACGCTCAGGGTTTACACACCCGCTCTAAGTCCTGTCTGTGTGCGGACAAAACTCCCATACAATTCCATGAAGCAAATCTTCGATCTTACTGTTTATGTTACCCAAGAACACCATGGGAATTGGCCCCCTGCCATTTTCCTTTGTAAAAATGGGAGCAGTCATGGTAAACATCCTCGGTTATTGGGCAAATGTCAGAACTAACACCCACAGAGTCTCAACACAGCCCCCGACACAGTCTAAGTGTCAATAGCTGCAAATCTGGGAGTGTGTGAGGGTCGGAGGGTCCTAGGGAATGACCAGGACCCTGTCAGGGATGAGCGGCTGCTTCTGTAATGTGGCTTTGCCTCGATGGGCAGTTCCTGCTCAGGGCGTAAGCCTGGAAATACCAAAGACCAAAGAGTTTTCTCTTCTAGGATGCCTGGAGATAACCACAAGTCCTGAAGAGTGGGAAACTTTGGGGGAAGCAGAGGATGGGGGGAGCTATGAGAACGGCATCTCTATGATTTAAATCTACAAGGCTGACAATGCCAGAAAAAATTGATAGCAAGTAGATAGAAAAAATAATTTTAAATGTAATGATCTCACACGAGTAGTCCCTCATACATTTTAGCATTAAATGCAAATTATAATTTAACCTGAATGAGGATATGAATCTTGAGAATTTTACTGTCATAAGACAATGATTCTTGTTTCATGAACAGAATATAGAGGCAGCGGCTACCCAGTCTGGAAGCAGTTGTGGTGCGGTGTGCAGATTTTCCCACTAGAGGGCCCCACAACTGAATCTATTGGAGCAAAGTCAAAAGGATCTCTCAGGATGAAGCCATCCATACTTTCTGAATTGAAAGGCTTTGAGTCTCTACCACCTTCTTATTTCTGTTATATCTGTTATTTATCAGTCAAGGTCATTTCACATGAAAACTCGCAGGTGTCTGGTCAGAGCCTTTTAAAGGTGAATTTACTATGACCAGAATAAAGTCAGAAAACAATGAAGAAACAGGATAAGCTGTAGAAATTTCAGAATGAATGACAAACGAACTAAGACAGATTTGCTGACTAGCATTACTTTGCAAAGATAGCAATTTCAGAAATAAGTTCAAGCATTTTTTACATCATAAATGCAGAAACTGAGGCTCCCCATAGCCAAATCCCCCTAACCCAGTCCCATGCTTGATCACCAGCCCCTAATGTGACAGCATTCTCTGTATTGGCATCTGTCAGCCATCTGTCTGTCAATCAGCTAACCTACTCTATTTTATTCTGTTCTAATTCTGTAGGAAATTGCGTTTATAATTCTGAATCCCAGGGAAAGTCCCTAGACCCCCTGGAGTTGGCAAATTGTTGGAGTGTTTCCTTCCTTATTAGGTTCTCTACCACGCTCCTGTGACCTCAGGCTGTGCCCCAGGTTTCTCCAAACTCCCTTCAGCAGGCAAATGAATTAGTGACTATATCATAGCCATACAACATGGCAATGCTTAGTCATCTAGAAACCTGGAATCTCAAGATCATCTCGCTGAATTAAGGAGTCTGGATACACGAGTTTTTCAGACTGATTCGCTTTTCTAGGAAATGCATGGAAAGAAAATATGCAGCTTCTTCAGGCCGAGGCAAGAGGACAAATGGATTCATGGCTGTGAAAAAGTTAAGGCCCAGGCTAGAAGGGGTGGTATGGAGGTGTATGTCAGGGTGGGAACCGCTAATGGTGCGGTGTTACCACAAAGGTATACATCCATCAAAACGCAAGAGTGGAAAGTTTCCATAAGTACAACTTTAAATAATTTAATAACAAAATTAATTTAAAGAGTAGAGTCCAGACAGACAGTCCAATGGCTGAAAGCACTGACTGCTCTTGCAGAAGACCCAGGTTCACTTCCCAGCACCCACACCGTAGCTCATAACTGTCTGTAACTTCAGCTCAAGGAGATCTGATGGCCCCTCCTCCCTTCTGTGGGTATCGGGCACATACGTTCCTGCCATCACACACCTACATACACAATGACACCAGATGAGACAGGTCACATTAAAATCCCTAACCGAAAAAAGAAATTAAATGGGAGGGCAAGAATGATGTCAACACATATAAGTTAAAATTAAATTATATAATGTTTCCTGAGATTCCAAATATTCTTGCTCTCCCTTCTTTGTGTGTGTGTGTGTGGGTGTGCTTGTGTGTGTGAACATGCACGTAAAGCCCTGATGTCTCTGACAGGAATCATCCTCAGGTGCTCCTCCACCTTATTCAATGGAGCAAGTCCTGTCAATCAAACCTAGAGCTTTATCAATATGGCTAAACCTTGCTAGCTAGCTAGCTGTCTCTCCACCCCAAGGCCAGAATTACAGGTGGTGCACCCTGCAATTTTGCCTGGGTTCTGAGCAGCTCGTATCAGATTCTTGTGCTTGCACAGCAAATGTCTACCGATGATGAGCTGTCTTCTCCACTTCTATTATAAACATTCTGAGACATACTTCCTGGTAGGTATATATGAAGTCCAGAGTTTCAGGGTCATAAATTCACGACAAACGTCACTTGTTCAGTTTCATATTGATTTGATAAAATACATACAGCTTTAACAAACAGTCTTGCTTGAAAGTCGCCTTTGTCGCTGCCTTTCAAGCGTGTGTCCTTGACATTCGCACAGGCACTGTGGGAAATACATGGGAAATCTTCCAAAATCCAAGGGTGTAATAGTTTACCCACAATATGAGCTGAGAACTTGTCTTTGTTAACTGACCAGGTGATAAGCTAAAATAAAGTTTGCAGCACGTATTAATCCTTGCTGAGCTTCTCTCCCAGAGGTTCAGAGCCAACCAGGATCTCCTAAGATCTCCCTTGCAACTGGCAGACATGCTCCTCTTAAGGAATCAGGATGTCTGTCCTTGCCATTTCTCAGGCCGGCCATTATGAAACAGATTTCCCCAGCCCGAGGTATCCTGGGCTATTTACTCATTCAATTCCATTTTCTGTTGAACTTAAGGTCCCCATCACAACCAATTTCTCCCTTCCCATCTGTGTCTGAACCTTTCTCTTTCCATCTTGTCTGACCTGCATCTGAGACATTTCCGGAAGGTTCCATGCCTCACGCCAGAATGCAAATGCATTCTTATTTCTCTTTGCTATAGAGCCAAATAAAGAAGGCAAGAAGTGAAACATGAAGCCAGGCATGGGAGACTTTTGTCTGCCCATCAGCTCAGCAGGAGCAGGATTATGGGAGTGTGGTGTCAGGGCACACGGGAAAGTATCATTGATGTCTGCCATGAGTCTCTAGAAGAGGCACTCACCTGCTCCCAATTTTAAACCCTGAAAGGCTTGTAGCAGTAACTATTATTGAAGGGAGTCCTAACTGAACACAAGAGGTTTACCTGTGAATGTGATCAGTAAGTGCACACATGAGGTTTACCTGTGAATGTGATCAGTAAGTGCTCACGTGAGGTTTACCTGTGAATGTGATCAGTAAGTGCACACATGAGGTTTACCTGTGAATGTGATCAGTAAGTGCTCACGTGAGGTTTACCTGTGAATGTGATCAGTAAGTGCACACATGAGGTTTACCTGTGAATGTGATCAGTAAGTGCTCACATGAGGTTTACCTGTGAATGTGATCAGTAAGTACTCACATGAGGTTTACCTATGAATGTGATCAGTAAGTGCTCACATGAGGTTTACCTGTGAATATGATCAGTAAGTGCACACATGAGGTTTACCTATGAATGTGATCAGTAAGTGCTCACATGAGGTTTACCTGTGAATATGATCAGTAAGTGCACACATGAGGTTTACCTGTGAATGTGATCAGTAAGTGCACACATGAAGTTTACCTGTGAATGTGATCAGTAAGTGCACACATGAGGTTTACCTGTGAATGTGATCAGTAAGTGCACACATGAGGTTTTCCTGTGAATATGATCAGGAAGTGCACACATGAGGTTTACCTGTGAATGTGATCAGTAAGTGCACACATGAGGTTTTCCTGTGAATATGATCAGGAAGTGCACACATGAGGTTTACCTGTGAATGTGATCAGTAAGTGCACACATGAAGTTTACCTGTGAATGTGATCAGTAAGTGCTCACATGAGGTTTACCTGTGAATATGATCAGTAAGTGCACACATGAGGTTTACCTGTGAATGTGATCAGTAAGTGCTCACATGAGGTTTACCTGTGAATATGATCAGTAAGTGCACACATGAGGTTTACCTGTGAATGTGATCAGTAAGTGCACACATGAAGTTTACCTGTGAATGTGATCAGTAAGTGCACACATGAGGTTTACCTGTGAATGTGATCAGTAAGTGCACACATGAGGTTTACCTATGAATGTGATCAGTAAGTGCACACATGAGGTTTACCTGTGAATGTGATCAGTAAGTGCACACATGAGGTTTACCTATGAATGTGATCAGTAAGTGCACACATGAGGTTTTCCTGTGAATATGATCAGGAAGTGCACACATGAGGTTTACCTGTGAATGTGATCAGTAAGTGCACACATGAGGTTTACCTGTGAATGTGATCAGTAAGTGCACACATGAGGTTTACCTGTGAATGTGATCAGTAAGTGCTCACATGAGGTTTACCTATGAATGTGATCAGTAAGTGCACACATGAAGTTTACCTGTGAATGTGATCAGTAAGTGCACACATGAGGTTTACCTGTGAATGTGATCAGTAAGTGCACACATGAGGTTTACCTGTGAATGTGATCAGTAAGTGCACACATGAAGTTTACCTGTGAATGTGATCAGTAAGTGCTCACATGAGGTTTACCTGTGAATGTGATCAGTAAGTGCTCACATGAAGTTTACCTGTGAATGTGATCAGTAAGTGCACACATGAGGTTTACCTGTGAATGTGATCAGTAAGTGCACACATGAGGTTTACCTGTGAATGTGATCAGTAAGTGCTCACGTGAGGTTTACCTGTGAATGTGATCAGTAAGTGCACACATGAGGTTTACCTGTGAATGTGATCAGTAAGTGCACACATGAGGTTTACCTGTGAATGTGATCAGTAAGTGCTCACATGAAGTTTACCTGTGAATGTGATCAGTAAGTGCACACATGAGGTTTACCTGTGAATGTGGTAAGTAAGTGCACACATGAGGTTTACCTGTGAATGTGATCAGTAAGTGCACACATGAGGTTTACCTGTGAATGTGATCAGTAAGTGCTCACATGAGGTTTACCTGTGAATGTGATCAGTAAGTGCACACATGAGGTTTTCCTGTGAATATGATCAGGAAGTGCACACATGAGGTTTACCTGTGAATGTGATCAGTAAGTGCACACATGAAGTTTACCTGTGAATGTGATCAGTAAGTGCTCACATGAGGTTTACCTGTGAATGTGATCAGTAAGTGCTCACATGAGGTTTACCTGTGAATGTGATCAGTAAGTGCTCACATGAGGTTTACCTGTGAATGTGATCAGGTAGTGCACACATGAAGTTTACCTGTGAATGTGATCAGTAAGTGCACACATGAGGTTTACCTGTGAATGTGATCAGTAAGTGCACACATGAGGTTTACCTGTGAATGTGATCAGTAAGTGCTCACATGAGGTTTACCTGTGAATGTGATCAGTAAGTGCACACATGAGGTTTACCTATGAATGTGATCAGTAAGTGCACACATGAAGTTTACCTGTGAATGTGATCAGTAAGTGCACACATGAGGTTTACCTGTGAATGTGATCAGTAAGTGCTCACATGAGGTTTACCTGTGAATGTGATCAGTAAGTGCACACATGAGGTTTACCTATGAATGTGATCAGTAAGTGCACACATGAGGTTTACCTGTGAATGTGATCAGTAAGTGCACACATGAGGTTTACCTGTGAATGTGATCAGTAAGTGCTCACATGAGGTTTACCTGTGAATGTGATCAGTAAGTGCACACATGAGGTTTACCTGTGAATGTGATCAGTAAGTGCACACATGAGGTTTACCTGTGAATGTGATCAGTAAGTGCACACATGAGGTTTACCTGTGAATGTGATCAGTAAGTGCACACATGAGGTTTACCTGTGAATGTGATCAGTAAGTGCTCACATGAAGTTTACCTGTGAATGTGATCATCTGCATCAACAGATTGCTTTTTCATTGTGATTTTTATGATGTCATAGTTCTGAGTCTCTACATGCTTATGCTTACAGTTGGAAAGGCTTTCTTACTACCGAACTTATTTTGGGAGTTTGGCAAAGATATATATATCCCGCTACATACTTTTCTTAGGAATAACTTTTCTAACTTGCAGGAAAATGAAACAGAAAAATAGGCAATAATTCCCCTTAATCCAACAAGACCATTCAAAACTCAGTGTGATTTCGGCTTAGAACAAATTCTTATTGGCCTATGTACATCTTCATAGTAATGTAGAGAAGTGGAGAGGACTAGCAGCACCCATGGCTAAAGAATCAAGAAAGAGTTAGTTCTAGGCCACAAGACAAAAGATGGCAAACCAGGGAGCTGGGATTCAACTCGGGAAATTCCAACTAGAAAGGTGTCAGGAAATGTCTCCTCAAGGGAACAGGCATGGGAGACTTTTGTCTGCCCATCAGCTCAGCAGGAGCAGGATTATGGGAGTGTGGTGTCAGGGCACACGGGAAAGTATCATTGATGTCTGCCATGAGTCTCTAGAAGAGGCACTCACCTGCGGAGAACAGGGCAAGCAATAGCGAGCGAGACAAACGGGAGAGCAGAGTTAGTGCACCCGGCAGATCACAGGGTAGGCTGAGCGATGGTGTACCTTGTAAGGCAAAGCACGAAGAAATGAGCTACTCCTAAAACCGAGTCAGATCAGTTGTGGATAGAAAAGTGTGAATTTCCTTTCCAGTGCATGTTGGACATCTGATTATAAAATCATTTTTTAAAAAGATGTATTTATTTAATGTATGTGAATACACTGTTGCTCCCTTCAGACACACCAGAAGAGGGTATTACATCCCATTGCCAATGGCTGTGAGGCACCATGTGGTTGCCGGGAATTGAACTCAGGACCTCTGGAAAAGCAGTCAGTGCTCTTAACCGCTGAGCTGTCATCTTTCCAACACCCCTAACTATAAAATCTCATGTTTGGTTTTAATGCGTTCTTATTCTCTGGGGAAGAGGAGGACATCAGAGAAGAGAAGGAAATCTTAGAACCAGCTGTTTCTGTAACTTTCGGGTCAACCCTTGGGTCAGAAAGACCAAGTCTTCACAGCAGCTCTAGCTACAACACCAAAACCTGAATGGCGGCAGCTCCGACATTTATAGCTGTGTGTTGATCTTGTTTACTGACTGCAGCACTGAGTAGTACTAACTTCTCCCCCAAATCCGTGGGAATAAAGCAGAGGGGAGGAGGAGGAGAAAGGGAAACCTATTTTAGTCTTTAAATTTTCAAAAAATATAATACTGTCAGAAGAGAATCGTCCACTTGGGATAGTATAACAAACTATCCTTAACCTATGGGCTTATAGAAACAGAAATGCATTATGGCCGGGGAAGCTGGAAGATGCTGGCAGATTGTACTTCTATGCATCAACTTTTCTTCCTGTGCCTTCACATAGAGAAAGGATACATGGTCTCTCTGGGACCTCTCTACAGGGACGCTAATGCCATCAAGGAGGGTTCTGCCAATCACCCCGGAAATGCTCCTCCTCCTAGTAGGATTATCTGGGGGTTAGGCTTTTACTATTTGCATTTTGGGAAACACGCAAACTGAAGCAAATATCCACGTCAAGTATAAAGATTAATAAGCAGTGGTTGTAAGTCTTTTGCTCAGAATCGTCCAGGGGTGTCACATTCTCCTCAAAGGAAGTCTTCACTGGGATCCAAGTCCAGCTCCTTCAGAATGAACACTTACTCTTATCAAGCTCCACACCCTTCCCAGAGTAGATTCCATTCAGCTGGGGTATCCTGCCTCAGCTCTGACCTTCTTCCGCCTGCAGCTATCTTATACCTCTGGCTTGAGTCTCCCTTCCCCCAGGGCTTCCCCAGGAGGCTATCCCTACAGTAAGCCCTTCCTTGACCACCAAGCATCAAACTTCAAAACCTACCCACTTTGACCTAGGCTCCCTGTCTTCTGCATTTCCTTTTTAAAAATCCTTAGCACGTATCGCTATAGAATGCATACTGTTAACTACTCGTATTGGTTGTTTAAATCTCTCCATCAGAATCAGATTGGGGGCAGAATTTCTGTTATCTTTCCAAACAGAAGGAGGCTCTTCAAATACCCGTTGAAGGCATTCCTGGACAAGGCCCCACAGATCCACCCTGTAGCTGAGGGAGCAGGACAAAGCCCCAGGTGAGGGGATTCTTTTTCATCCTCTTCTCTCCCAATTGGATGCCTCAGCACGTTTCCAGTGCCATACTTCCTTTATACTTTGATATACAATATGCATTTGGACCTTTAAAATAGTGCGGGTGGGGTGATGTGTGTGTGTGTGTTCATGTGTGTGGCGTGTGGAAGCCAGTGGATGTTGTCAGGTGCCTCTCTCATTCTCTACTATATTTTGTGTGTACGTATTCATGTGTGTGCATGTGTGTGTGCCTGTGTATATGTGTGTAAGTGTATTTGTGTGTGCGCGCATGTGCACATACATGTATGTGTGTGTTCTTTGTGGTTTTTCTTTTGCATTCACGGTTGTACTTCTGAAACTCACCCACGTCATATGTAACTTTGATTCTGGGTTCGTTTCAATATGGCATTATGCTGTACGATCACATCGTTGTTAATTTAGGGTGGGATTTTTTTAAAGCTGGCTGACATTTGGATTATTTATGGTATTCGGCATTACAAAGTTTGCTGCTTGCTGTGGATGCTCAGGATCATACTTCATAAATTACAGGCACCTGACAGCCTGAGCTTCGTCTGTGCTGGATAGCATCAGCTGATTCCTCCAGAGAGCAGCACGCTGTTCCAGGACATCTGTACCTCACCGTAACTTAACGTCACCGAACATTTAAGAAGAACCCCCAGTCAAGTCTTTCGGTAGTAGAACCGCCTTGTGATTTGGGTCAAACTCACCTGATCGCCAATCGTACTTACTCGGTCACCATCTCTGTCTGTTTGGGTTTCTTTCTCTGTAAATTGCCTTGACCATTCTTGGTTGGTATTTGTTTCCTCTTTCTGTTGCAAATGTGATCCCCCCCCAACTCAAGCATCTCGGCTATGAGTGCCGGGTAAGCTACTTATGCTAGAACATACTCTCCAGGTGTGGGACTGGATCATCAACCTGTGTGATCTCTTTCCTGGAATAGAACTTGATGATGCAGTATGATTGAATATATTACTTTTCTTTTATGCTATAGATTTTAACCTTTTAAATGAATTTTTAAATAATTGTTTGTAGTAGCAAGCAGTATGCTATCTCTGTGGAGGAAACAGTATTTTCTTCGTATGCTAAAAGTAAATTAATAAATAAAAACCATGAAAGATAATTTGGGAATTCCGGGAGGTATTTGCTTGTTGAATTTACATGTAAAAATAAACAGATTCCGTTCCAAAGAAATACTTTATCTTGTGAAGAAGAGGATCTACAAAACCAGGTAAGGCACAAATTATCTCAGAACTGAAATAAAGACTAACAGTGTCAACACCTTGAAGCCGGAGTGCTTTTGTTTTGTCTTTCTATCTGTATTGTCTGTATCAGTTTCACTGGCATTTCTGTGAGCATGATGTCTAACAGAAACAACTAAAGAAAGAAAAGATTTATTTGGGCTCATGGTTTCAGCCTGTCATAGTGGTGAAGGCATGGAGGAACTGCTCAGTTCACGGTGGTGGAGACGTGTGGCAGAGGCTGCTTACACTATGGGGGACCAGGAAGCACAGAACAAGACAGGAAGTAGGCAGGGATAATGTTCTCCTAGAGACCTCCACCCACCTGCTTGACCCTATCTCCCAAAGGTTCCACCATCTCCTAAAACAGAGACATCAGCTGGAGACTGTGTAGCAACCATGAGCCTTGGGGCACATTTCAGATTCAAACCTATTGGTATTACGGTCAGCTTGTAACTGACAAAACTGAGCTTCAGAAATGCTCAACAGATGAACCAGCTATGCACAGAACAGTTTATGTTCTTTATCAATGGAGACTGCCACTCTCTGCTTACAGAGAAAACCCCGGACTCAGTGGATGCCCTATGGAACTAGGAGACTGAGTCTCACAAAACATGCCAGTCATATGCACCTCTATCAGAATGGAATGCAAGATGGATACATTGTAGCAGGATATGTATATACATTATTGATACATAATGTCCATCAGGGATTTGTTTCTTGATTAGGCAGATGATTCCAAACTCTGGAAATCTAGTGATGGAAACTCAGAAGAGGAATTTTATGGCTGATGTTAAAATACTTTAGAAAACAAAGTCATTGAAATAATGACATATTGTGAAGCAAACTAGGGTTCTCAAGTAGTAATATCTTGGGCCTCAACCACAGTTGGAGGTGTTCAACGGCATTTTGGATGGTTACATCTGTAGGATTGGGTCTGCAACCAGAGGGCAGAAGTCAGACATGTTGTGAACATTCTACAATAGTCCACAGAGTGGGCCCCAATGCCTAGTCTGATGACAAAAATGTATCTTGTCCCCAAATACCAGTGACGTCAAAGCTGAGGAATGACAAGTGAACAGAGCAGACATCTACATCAGACCCAAGTATCTACATGAATAGAATCTAATGCAAAGGCATCATTCTTTTTTTTTCTTTTTTTCGGAGCTGGGGACCGAACTCAGGGACTTGCGGTTGCTAGGCAAGCGCTCTACCACTGAGCTAAATCCCCAACCCCCAAAGGCATCATTCAATCACTGGAACGTCACAGATTTCATAGAACCAGGCTATTTGAAAAGGAAATAAAAGATAATCTAAACTCATTTATCACACCCACAAATGCATAAAAACGAAGACAAAAACATAGCATTAAAACAACAAAAACAAAAAATCCCAAAATATAAACCACAACCTGGGGACAAAACATAGTATCAGAAAAACAAATATTCTTGATGTGCAAAGACTTTTAAAATTCAGTTTAAAAAAAAGCCATAAGGATGAAACCAGTGATGGAGATACAAAGATACATAGAGCAACAACTAAAGTTACATATAAATCATCCAACATAGGAGTGAAAAACTAAAATTAAAATTAGACAAATTTCTTACCTTTTGATAAGAGACAAAGCCAATGCTCAACAATGTCTGATGCACGGGCTGTTGCGTCAGGGCCCAGGGTTGAGTCCTGCAGTGCTCTCTATCAGCGGCAATAAATACTGCTGTGTACGTGGGCTATCCATTCTCTCATCTCATGGGAAACTACAGCAGGCGTGGCTCTATAATGAATAGTCTGCATTTATGTTGCCCAAATGCTGGCTAAACAGCTCCCCTTTCTATAGACTGACCTTGTTTGTATAAATCTATACAAACCCAATCTTCTTGGCACGGACTCATGAGAGGCAGCACCAGGGAATTGTATTAGCCACAGTGATTTATCCAGCCCTTTAGACTGCCATTTATTTCCCAGTAGAAAAGTAGTTTAGAGCATTTCAGTATTTCACTACTCACCGATTTCCCCCCAAACGTCCATTAGAAGTTCAAGTTTAAAAAAAATAAATAAAACAACCCTCCTACTGGCCTGCAGACATCCTAATGGCTTGGGTTGTGCTCATGAATATTTCTAAAGAAATAATTGTTGTGCATAGTACCAACATCCAGAAAGGATCCTTGTTTTACTGGGGGGAGGGAAACAATCTCCTTCTATTTCTGCATCTAAATTACCCCAGATTCTTGCTCCAGCAGAGTGCTTGAATAGAACCGTTAATATTCATCTTCTCTATGGGACGTGTGACCCGAGGTGAGAACGAGGAGTCTGCCTGGGGCCCGGATGGACTCTGCTGAGGATGAGGATACCCAGTGGGCAGTACACAGAAGACTCTCACGGACCACAGGTGCTGCACGTACTTGCCACCATAACTCAAAACCTGTTCCCTTCCACCTTCCCTGCAAACGAGATGTCACGATAACCCAACTATGACACCACTGCCTCATTCAGGGCCCCTCTGGTGGGTGTCAACAGGAAAGAAGGCAGGTCTCACAAGCTTCTGGAAAAACCTGCAAAGGGCGAAAGCAATGAGTCAGGTACACAAGTGTTTCAGATGGATGGGCAGATGGCTCAGGGGCCAAAGCACTCTGTGGGCAAGGGTGAGGAGCTGAGTTTGGATCCCCAGGAAAAATCTGAATAGGCATAGTAGCCACTCATAATCTGAGCACCAGGGGGGCAGATACAGGAACCCTGAGAAAACCTGGCTAGCTAACGGATGGACAAACTCTGGGTTCAATTATGAGACGTGGCCTCAATAAACAATAGAGATCATCACTGAAAGATGACATCTGACATCAACTCCAGGATGCTACATACATGGTGCACACACACACACACCTATGTGCAGTCAGGCACACATACAAACACACAAACACACAGGTACACTCCTGCATGCACATGAGCATACACGCCTGAGCACAGGCACACGCACACACATACTCACATATACACTCACACACACACATACTCACATATACACTCACACACACATATACACATATATACACACTCACACATATACACACATGCACATATACATACAGGTATACACAAACACGCTCATATATACACGCTTGTTCACACACCCATGCGCATATATGCACACACACGAACCCATGCACATTCAACTCAGGCACCATGCATACAAACACATGCAAAAAAGTATTTTGAGCATTTTGGAAAGAAAAGACATTTCCTTGCTGGGACATCCCAAAGCTGCAAAGAAGGAAGCCATTCTTCAGAATCCTTTGTTTATATGGAGGACCCCACAGATATTCCCAGGAGAAACCACACATTACCAAGGAGTGGTGATGACATTCATATGAATGGGAATACACCATCAGCCCCGAGCTCCGGGAAAATGAAGAATCGACTGTCCTTCAGAAGTCAACTGCTAGGCAGCCTTCGTTGTCACTGGCTCTTTGCTGCTTTCCTTAGAACTACTTTACGCTCCTCACCACATATTATAAGGTTGCCTCTTTACTCCCTGATAGTATTTCCTCTCACTGCCCACTTTACATCACAGTTCAGCTCCAGCCACACTGGCCATTCATCAAACAAAGCCAACAGGCTCTTGCTTCAGGTAAATATTTTCTGAATGAATAAATGGCCGTGTATTTGAAAGTCAGAGAAACAAGGACTCCAGAGGGCAGTCCCTGCATCTTCCCATCTGTATGGGTTCCAAAGAGGCAAGTCAAAGAGCAGGGTGGAGTCCGTGGAGCAGCACGGTCCCCGCACCAAGGCTCCATAGAGCAGGGTGGTCTATGCACTGAGGCTTTCATGGAGCAGGGCGGTCCGTGCACCGAAGCCTCAGTTGGGACAGTTGCTATGCCCTCCTCTCATCTCACCTTTGCTTAAACACAAATTAGTGTTTCCTGCCCACCTTCATGCTCTGGGCAGATCTAGCATTTCATGGGTAGCCATCTTGTTAGTAACTTGGCAATTCTGAAAATGCCTCCTGTCTTCAAAAACCAGACCTGTCCCTCCAAGAATGGAGTGAGCAGACAGGGAGGAGTACAAAGGAGAGGCAATTTGTCAATTCCAGATTAACAAATTTAAGTGGGATAAAACTTTAAATCAGTTGCCAAGGGGGATGAAGAAAAGGGTTTGGACTCTTAGCAGGATACTAGCTAAGAGGCACTGCAGCTCTGAGAAGCATTACACCTCCTTGGATTTCCTTGCTGGTCTCTAGAGCAGCAGGTCTCAAAGACTAGAAAACAGCTGCAGCAATGAATTCCCTTCTGCAGCCCAGCTGAGTGGGGAGTTTTAAAAAGCTGAGCTAGGAAGGAGTGCCTCACGCTGCAACCACTCACCAAGTCCTAGAGGCTGCTTCAGCCAGCTCTCCTGATGGGAGATGCTTCAGGGGCATTGAGTCTCCCCTGACTCTTTCCCCTCTGAATCCTGAAGGTAGCCTTCCTTCTTTTCCTCCTTTATCAGATCTTGTAGCAGTTGGCTTTGCAGCCCTGGGCATCTGAATGACAGATTTCCAGTTGCATCCTGATTGGCTGAAAGATACATGCAAATAAGGTAAAAAAATAGGACCAATCAGGGAAGAGCCGTCAAAGTTGGTGTCTAAGCGGAAGAACCCTGAACTCGCCAAAAGCTGCTAACATTTCAGTCAGGTCCTCTCATGTCTCTGTAGAGGTAGGCACACTTATAAAGTGTTTTTGTCTGTTCCTGTGGCCACAGCGTCTTTGCAAGTCACAAAGATGTCCTTCCCCGCTTTGTCCAGCTGGGTGGGGGTGGAGTCCTTTTAGCAGCTTCAGCTGATGAAGTAACAGCTATTCACAGGTCTTCTCTCTGCGGCCTGTATACTCCAGCAGCTTTGTCCTGAATGTGCAGATTCACGCCAGCATGCTTTTCCCTGGTGCTCTCTGTTCTCCTTTACTTTCCCTTCAGTAGATTGTGTTGAATGGGTCGCGATGTCACTGCAATATGTGTGCACAAGCAAGACTCCATGGGTACGGGGATGGGCAAATGGAAAGACTTTCTTTCACAGTATCAGAAAGAAAAAAAGTCAGCTACTGTTACCGCTAACATGGTGGGACTTCCCCCAACATCCTAGCTTGGTAGCTGTGGGTTCTGATTAAAAAAATTTTTTTTTCAAGCAAATAATTTATGCTGGGTTATTTATTTTATCCTGTACCAAAAAAGAGCTTTGAGATGCTCACTTCCTGCTGCACAGACTTTTAAAAGAACAGGCTAATGCCAGGACACATCCCTGGGGGCAGGAAGCACACAGCCAGGCTGGAGAGCAGCCCGGGCATCTGTGTTCTTAGGGCATCCTGACAGAGCCTGGCACATTCTCCTCTTCTCAGCTGCCGTGATCCTTGATTCTGATTAAGTCGGATACCCGAATTAACAGGGACAATCAGTAAAGATTGTTGGGAACCCAGGGGCTATGCTGAATCACTGTGTTGTGGACACCAGCTGCTGTTTTACCCAGACTGTCAGAGAATTTGGCTGTTCTCTCTGCAAACATCCGAGCATCCGAAAATGAGGCTGTTATGGGAGTTTCTCTTATATTCTTAAGACGAACCTATTCTGTGGTAGCCACAAAGGTGCAGAAGGTATAAAGAGAATTATCCTGTGAGAGAAGAGAATCAACCCATTTTCCACGAATGAATTTCTTTAAAACAGCTTTCTGCTGTTAAAGAAATTAAAATATAATGGCGTCATTTTCTTCCCCTGTCCTCCCCATTAATGTGACCCCCACCACTCCCCTCAACTCATGGCCTTGTTTCCTCTCTTTCTTTAATCGTATTGCTACATGTGCTCAAGCATGCACAAACATAGATCCTACCTGCTGAACCTCTTTAGTGTTGTGTGTGTGAATGCTTTCAGGGTTACTACTTAAGATTGATTAACCTAGGGGCACTTGAACGGCAGGTCCCCTGCACTCCAGACACCTCCCGAACCTGAAGGGACCCGATCAACAGTTCTCTGCACCCAAATCCCGTGGGAGGGAGAGCTAAACCTTCAGAGGGGCAGACACACCTGGGAAGACAGAAGAGCTACACTCTGCCCACATTTCTGACTCAAGAGGAAAACACCTAATGCCATCTGGGACCCCGGTGCACGGGGGCTCCGGGAAAAGGCGGCACAGGCCCTCCTGGTTGCCGCCCTCACAGAGAGTTCAACAGAAGCCACCCACAAGCAACTTGAGCCATGGGACCACAGATAAGACCAACTTTTCTGCTCCAAGTGACCTGCCTGGTGGACTCAGGACACAGTCCCACAGGAACAACTGAAGACCAGTAGACAGGAAAGACTACACCCCCAAAAGCAGAACACTCTGCTCCCATAACTGGCTGAAAGAAAACAGGAAAACAGGTCTACAGCACTCCTGACACACAGGCCTATAGGACGGTCTAGCCACTGTCAGAAATAGCAGAACAGGGGTTGGGGATTTGGCTCAGTGGTAGAGCGCTTGCCTAGCAAGCACAAGGCCCTGGGTTCGATCCCCAGCTCCGAAAGAAAGAATAGAGAAAAAAAAAGAAATAGCAGAACAAGGTAACACCAGAGACAACCTGATGGTGAGAGGCAAGCGCAGGAACACAAGAAACAGAAACCAAGACTACATGGCATCATTGGAGCCCAATTCTCCCACCAAAGCAAACACTGAATATCCAAACACATCAGAAAAGCAAGATCTAGATTTAAAATCACATTTGATCATGATGCTAGAGGACTTCAAGAAAGACATGAAGAACTCCATTAGAGAAATGCAGGAAAACATAAATAAACAAGTAGAAGCCTATAGAGAGGAATCACAAAAATCCCTGAAAGAATTCCAGGAAAACACAATCAAACAGGTGAAAGAATTAAAAATGGAAATAGAAGCAATAAAGAAAGCACAAAGGGAAAAAACCCTGGACATAGAAAACTAAAGGAAGAGACAAGGAGCCATAGATACAAGCATCACCAACAGAATACAAGAGATAGAAGAGAGAATCTCAGGAGCAGAAGATTCCATAGAAATCATCGACACAATGGTCAAAGATAATGTAAAACAGAAAAAGCTACTGGTCCAAAACATACAGGAAATCCAGGACTCAACGAGATCAAACCTAAGGATAATAGATATAGAAGAGAGTGAAGACTCCCAGCTCAAAGGATCAGTAAATATCTTCAACAAAATCATAAAAGAAAACTTCCCGAACCTAAAGAAAGAGATGCCCATAAACGTACAAGAAGCCTACAGAACTCTAAATAGATTGGACCAGAAAAGAAACTCCTCCCATCACATAATAGTCAAAACACCAAATGCACAAAATAAAGAAAGAATATTAAAAGCAGTAAGGGAAAAAGGTCAAGTAACATATAAAGGCAGAACTATCAGAATCACACCAGACTTCTCACCAGAGACTATGAAAGCCAGAAGATCCTGGACAGATGTCAAACAGACCCTAAAAGAACACAAATGCCAGCCCAGGTTACTGTATCCTGCAAAACTCTCAATTAACATAGATGGAGAAACCAAGATATTCCATGACAAAAACAAATTTACACAATATCTTTCTACAAATCAGCACTACAAAGGATATTAATGGTAAAGCCCAACATAAGGAGGCAAGCTACACCCTAGAATAAGCAAGAAACTAATTGTCTTGGCAACAAAACAAAGAGAAGAAAAGCACACAAACATAATCTCATATCCAAATATGAATATAACTGGAAGAAATAATCACTATTCCTTAATATCTCTCAGCATCAATGGTCTCAACCCCCCAATAAAAAGACAAACTGGATAAGAAAGAGGACCCTGCATTCTGCTGCCTACAGGAAACACACCTCAGAGACAAAGACAGACACTACCTCAGAGTGAAAGGCTGGAAAACAACTTTCCAAGCAAATGGTCTGAAGAAGCAAGCTGGAGTAGCCATTCTAATATCAAATAAAATCGATTTTTAACTAAAAGTCATCAAAAAAGATAAGGAAGGACACTTCATATTCATCAAAGGAAAAAATCTACCAAGATGAACTCTGAATCCTAAATATCTATGCTCTAAATACAAGGGCACCTACATACATAAAAGAAACCTTACTAAAGCTCAAAGCACACATTGCGCCTCACACAATAGTAGTAGGAGATTTCAACACCCCACTCTCATCAATGGACAGATCATGGAAACAGAAATTAAACAGAGACATAAACAGACTAAGAGAAGTCATGAACCGAATGGACTTAACAGATATTTATAGAACATTCTATCCTAA
The DNA here is from genome assembly GCF_021556685.1 of Rattus norvegicus. Taxonomy (NCBI): domain Eukaryota; kingdom Metazoa; phylum Chordata; class Mammalia; order Rodentia; family Muridae; genus Rattus; species Rattus norvegicus. The sequence continues at coordinate 271,213,350 of NC_141534.1, read as the reverse complement.
AACAAAAGGATATACCTTCTTCTCACCACTTCATGGTACTTTCTCCAAAATTGACCATATAATTGGTCATAAAACAGGCCTCAACAGATACAGAAAGATAGAGATAATCCCATGTGTCCTATCAGACCACCACGGGCTAAAGCTGGTCTTCAATAACAATAAGGGAAGAAAGCCCACATATACATGGAAGGTGAACAATGCTCTACTCAATGATAACCTGGTCAAGGAAGAAATAAAGAAAGAAATTAAAGACTTTTTAGAATTTAATGAAAATGAAGGTACAACATACCCAAACTTATGGGACACAATGAAAGCTGTGCTAAGAGGAAAACTCATAGCGCTGAGTGCCTGCAGAAAGAAACAGGAAAGAGCATATGTCAGCAGCTTGACAGCACACCTAAAAGCTCTAGAACAAAAAGAAGCAAATACACCCAGGAGGAGTAGAAGGCAGGAAATAATCAAACTCAGGGCTGAAATCAACGAAGGAGAAACAAAAAGGACCATAGAAAGAATCAACAGAACCAAAAGTTGGTTCTTTGAGAAAATCAACAAGATAGATAAACCCTTAGCCAGACTAACCAGAGGACACAGAGAGTGTGTCCAAATTAACAAAATCAGAAATGAAAAGGGAGACATAACTACAGAATCAGAGGAAATTAAAAAAAATCATCAGATCCTACTACCAAAGCCTATATTCAACAAAACTTGAAAATCTGCAGGAAATGGACAATTTCCTAGACAGATACCAGGTACCGAAGTTAAATCAGGAACAGATAAACGAGTTAAACAACCCCATAACTCCTAAAGAAATAGAAGCAGTCATTAAAGGTCTCCCAACCAAAAAGAGTCCAGGTCCAGACGGATTCAGCGCAGAATTCTATCAGACCTTCATAGAAGACCTCATACCAATACTATCCAAACTATTCCACAAAATTGAAACAGATGGATCACTACCGAATTTCTTCTATGAAGCTACAATTACTCTTATACCTAAACCACACAAAGACCCAACAAAGAAAGAGAACTTCAGACCAATTTCCCTTATGTATATCGACACAAAAGTGCTCAATAAAATTCTGGCAAACCGAATCCAAGAGCACATCAAAACAATCATCCACCATGATCAAGTAGGCTTCATCACAGACATGCAGGGATGGTTTAATATACGGAAAACCATCAACGTAGTCCATTATATAAACAAACTGAAAAAACAAAACCACATGATCATTTCATTAGATGCTGAGAAAGCATTTGACAAAATTCAACACCCCTTCATGATAAAAGTCCTGGAAAGAATAGGAATTCAAGGCCCATACCTAAACATAGTAAAAAGCCATATACAGCAAACCAGTCTCTAACATTAAACTAAATGGAGAGAAACTTGAAGCAATCCCACTTAAATCAGGGACTAGACAAGGCTGCCCACTCTCTCCCTACTAATTCAACATTGTTCCTGAAGTTCTAGCCAGAGCAATCAGACAACAAAAGGAGATCAAAGGGATACAGATTGGAAAAGAAGAAGTCAAAATATCACTATTTGCAGATGATGATATGATAGTATATTTAAGTGATCCCAAAAGTTCCACCAGAGAACTACTAAACCTGATAAACACCTTCAGCAAAGTGGCTGGGTATAAAATTAACTCAAATAAATCAGTAGCCTTCCTCTACAAAAGAGAGAAACAAGCTGAGAAAGAAATTAGGGAAACAACACCCTTCATAATAGTCCCAAATAATATAAAACACCTCGGTGTGACTTTAACCAAGTAAGTGAAAGATCTGTATGATAAGAACTTCAAGCCTCTGAAGAAAGAAATTGAAGAAGACCTCAGAAGATGGAAAGATCTCCCATGCTCATGGATTGGCAGGATTAATATAGTAAAAATGGCCATTTTACCAAAAGCGATCTACAGATTCAATGCAATCCCTATCAAAATTCCAATCCAATTCTTCAGAGAGTTAGACAGAACAATTTGCAAATTCATCTGGAACAACAAAAAAACCCAGGATAGCTAAAACTATCCTCAACAATAAAAGGACTTCTGGGGGGATCACTATCCCTGAACTCAAGCAGTATTACAGAGCAATAGTAATAAAAACTGCATGGTATTGGTACAGAGACAGACAGATAGACCAATGGAATAGAATTGAAGACCCAGAAATGAACCCAGACACCAAGGGGCCAAAACCATCCAATGGAAAAAAGATAGCATTTTCAGCAAATGGTGCTGGTTCAACTGGAGGTCAGCACATAGAAGAATGCAGATCAATCCATGCTTATCACCCTGTACAAAGCTAAAGTCCAAGTGGATCAAGGACCTCCACATCAAACCAGATACACTCAAATTAATAGAAGAAAAAGTGGCGAAGCATCTTGAACACATGGGCACTGGAGAAAATTTCCTGAACAAAACACCAATGGCTTATGCTTTAAGATCAAGAATCGACAAATGGAATCTCATAAAACTGCAAAGCTTCTGTAAGGCAAAGGACACTGTGGTTAGGACAAAACGCCGACCAACAGATTGGGAAAAGATCTTTACCATTCCTACAACTGATAGAGGGCTTATATCCAAAATATACAAAGAACTCAAAAAGTTAGACTGCAGGGAGACAAATAACCCTATTAAAAATGGGGTTCAGAGCTAAACAAAGAATTCACAGCTGAGGAATGCCAAATGGCTAAGAAACACCTAAAGAAATGTTCAACTTCTTTAGTCATAAGGGAAATGCAAGTTAAAACCACCCTGAGATTTCACCTCACACAAGTCAGAATGGCTAAGATCAAAAACTCAGGTGACAGCAAATGCTGGCGAGGATGTGGAGAAAGAGGAACACTCCTCCATTGCTGGTGGGATTGCAGACTGGTACAACCATTCTGGAAATCAGTCTGGAGGTTCCTCAGAAAATTGGACACTGAACTACCTGAGGACACAGCTATACCTCTCTTGGGCATATACCCAAAAGATGCCCCAACATATAACAAAGACACATGCTCCACTATGTTCATAGCAGCCTTATTTATAATGTCCAGAAGCTGGAAAGAACCCAGATACCCTTCAACAGAGAAATGGATACAGAAAATGTGGTACATCTACACAATGGAATATTACTCAGCTATCAAAAGCAATGATTTTATGAAATTCTTAGGCAAATGGATAGAACTGGAAAATATCATCCTGAGTGAGGTAACCCAATCACAGAAAAACACACTTGGTATGCACTCATTGATAAGTGGATATTAGCCCAAATGCTTGAAATACCCTAGATGCACAGAACACATGAAACTCAAGAAGCATGACCAAAATGCGAATGCTTCACTCCTTCTTTAAAAGGGAAACAAGAATACCCTTGGGAGGGAATAGGGAAGCAAAGTTTAGAACAGAGGCAGAAGGAACACCCATTCTGAGCCTGCCCCACATGTGGCCCGTACATATACAGCCACCCAATTAGATAAGATGGATGAAACAAAGAAGTGCTGGCTGACAGCAACCGATGTAGATCTCTTCTGAGAGACACAGCCAGAATACAGCAAATACATAGGCGAATGTCAGCAGCAAACCACGGACCTGAGAATGTGACCCCCGTTGAAGGAATCAGAAAAAGGACTGAAAGAGCTTGAAGGGGCTTAAGACCCCATATGAACAACAATGCCAACCAACCAGAGCTTCCAGGGACTAAGCCACTACCCAAAGACTATACATGGACTGACCCTGGGCTCCAACCTCATAGGTAGCGTGAATAGCCTAGTAAGAGCACCAGTGGAAGGGGAAGCCCTTGGTCCTACCAAGACTGAACCCCCAGTGAACGTGATTGTAGGGGGGAGGGCGGTAATGGGGGAAGGCTGGGGAGGGGATCACCCATAGAGAAGTGGAGGGGGAGGGGTTAGGGGGATGCTGGCCTGGAAACCGGGAAGGGGAATAACAATCGAAATGTAAATAAGAAATACTCAAGTTAATAAAGATGGAAAAAAAAGATTGATTTACCTATCTGGTGCTTGTCTTAGTTATGGGTTCATCGCTGTGAAGAGACGCCATGACCACAGCAACTCTTACAAAGGAAAGCATTCAATTGGTGCTGGATTACAGTTCAGAGATTTAGTCCATTATCATCATGGCAGGCAGACATGGTGCTGGAGAAGGAGCTGAAAGTTCTACATCTGGTTCAGCTGGCAGCTGGAAGAGAGAGAGCCCCTGGACCTGGCTTGGGTGTTTGAAACCTTAAAGCCCACCCCTAATGACATACTTCTTCCCACAAGGCCACACCTCTTAATGCCACTGCCTAATCATTCAAAGAAGAGTCTATGGGGTCCCCTCTCATTCATATCACCCCAGGGCTCATCCCTGAGGAGTCAAATTCATTCATTCATTCATTCATTCATTCATTCATTCATTCTCTCTCTCTCTCTCCCTTTCCACAGCAATCTCCCATCAGTAAGCCTCATTTCAGAAAGCACTGCCTTGCTGTTTTCAAAAGTCTGCAGGGGATCGGGAGGTGGCTTTGTGTAAATGTGAGGGCCTGAGATTGGTTGCCAGCACCCATGTAAAAGGCTGGGCACACTTGTAATCCTGTCACTGCAATGGTGAAAGACAGAAGGATATCTGGGGCTCACTAGACAGCTAGTCTAGCCATCTGATGTAAACTGGAAGTTCCAGTGAGAAACTAAATCAAGAAAATAATGTAGACACCTCCCAATGAACAACACCCTAGGCAGACCTCTAGCCTAAAATGCATTCATATATAAAAACACCCACACATCTGTGAAAATATGAATACCCCTATCCACTTGTACACATACACACACACACACACACACACACACACAGGGGGAGGGGGAAGGAGAGAGAATATCTTATGTCTGTATGGATGTGGTACCTGTCAGTAATAAATCTAATGGCCTATAGTTTGGGCAGGATATAGAAAGTAGGACATCTAGGAGGCAGAGAGTATTCTGGGATAGAGCAAGGCATGGGAGACTCATCCAGGGAAGAAGTGACAAGATGAACACAGGTAATCAACTACGTGGCCGAATGTAGGGTAGAATAAATCGGTCAAGTTACGATCTAGTCAGAGAAGAGCCAGTCTCTATGGCCAAGGTATCTGTAAATATATTTTGAGTCAGAGTCTTATTTCTGAGAAAAAGGGGCTGAGGGGAACAACTGTGGGCACTTCTATAATTAGCGTCCTGGAAATGAGTCTTCCGCTAGCAGCTTTAGATGAAGATGTAGAACTCTCAGCTCTGCCTGCACCATGCCTGCCTGGATGCTGCCATGTTCCTGCCTTGATGATAACAGACTGAACTTCTGAACCTGTAAGCCAGCTCTGATTAAATGTTGTCCCTATAAGAGTTGCCTTGGCCATGGTGTCTGTTCACAGCAATAAAACCCTAACTAAGACAACAAGGGATTAATGCCAATTAAAGTTGAAATGTGACATGCCATCATAGTATCCAACTGCATACAGTGACAGACAGTGATCTGCTTAAAAATGGCACAGACTGGGGACTGGCTACCTACAATGAGGTAGGGTGTCAACGCTACTCTGGTTAGCCAACTACTCTCTGTAGAGGTGGGGCTCCCACAGGAGAATTGATAAGCTCAGCCTAACACTTGATAATAATCCAGGCTTTGACCTCTGAACAAAACCAGTATTGCTTGAGAATATGCTTAGAAAGGAATTTAAATAAAGTTGAGTACAGAGAAGGAGATTAAATTAAGAGAGAAAGGGGCAGGATAATAATCTCCAAAGAAGGGAGAAAGAAATAAAAATTGATATAAATGTTTTCAAGGGTACACAGAGGTACTAAATAAATAGACTTATGCTTTTGATCCCAATACTCAGGGGGAGACCTCCTGAAGAACTCATTTATAGTCAAGAGAAAATCCAAAGGACCAAAAAAACAAAGAACAAAACAACAACAACAACAAACACCTGATTGGGGACAGTTGGGGACAGCTCTGAAAATGACTGGGACAAAAAAAGAAAAAAAAAGTCTCCAGCCAAAACGTCAGCTTGCACGGCCAATAAATTTTGTTACCTACAGTTTTCGTAACTTATTATTGCAAACCATCATTTCATGAATGGAGATATAGTACAATTTGGTTATATGATCAAACTAACTTGTAAAGAAAGACCGTGTCTTTCACCGCTCTAACAAGGAGCAGAAAATCATCTTTATTTGATCTGTGGGCACTGCACATCCCACACGAGCATTTCAGAGGGTTGTATATTGCCTGTGAAAGTTTCTATGTTGCAGAAAGGAAGGATCAAACAACCAAGGATGCGGCCCTGACAGGATTCACCCTCAGGATGTGGAGATGCTGAGGCTTACTGCTCCAGCTCCCTGCCTGATCCTACCTCAGACTGCACCAATGCTATTTCCTCTAAAGATTTGCTTCCAGGACAACTTCAAAACGGGTGGCTCACCTGGCCCAGCCTTAGCAGCTGTTCCAGTCAGTGCTTCACTTAAGCCTGCACTTTCCCATCAGAGACAGCACAATAAATGCCACAGCTAACTTTCTTTTGACCTAAACATTTTCCCAATTTCCTTTGGGCTCCAAAAAGGGAATTCTTTGCCCCAGTTCAGCAGGAAACAGTTAAAGAAGACCACTATTCCAGTCCCTTAAGTTGGGGGTGTATGGTTGTGGTTATTTTATGAGCTATAGATGTGTTTTCATTCCAGGGGATTTTTAATGAGTTGTCTTCTCTATTTATTTTGTGTGCATGTCTTTTCTAGATCTCTCTTTTTTTAAAATTGGATATTTTACTCACATTTCAAACGTTATCCCCTTTCCTAGTTTCCCCTCTGCAAACCTCCTATCCTATCCCCCATACCCTGCTTCTGTGAGGGCGTTCCCTCACCCACCCACCAACCCACCCACTCCTGCCTCACTGCCATAGCATTCCTCTACATTGGAGCATCAAGCCTTCACAGGACCAAGGGTCTCCCCTCCCATTGGTGCCAGATAAGGCCCCTTTAGCTCCTTCAGTCCTTCCCCAACTCCTCCATTGGGGTCCCTGTGATCAATCCAATGGTCAGCTTCGAGCATCCACATCTGTATTGGTCAGGATCTGGCAGAGCCTCTCAGGAGACAGTGGAATCAGGCTCCTGTCAGCAAGTACTTCTTGGCATCAGCAGTAGTGTCTGGATTTGGTGTCTGCATGTGGGATGGAACCCCAGTTGGGGAAGTCTCTGAATGGCCTTTCCTTCAGTCTCTGCTCCACTCTTTGTCCCTGTATTTCCTTTAGACAGGAGCAATTCTGGTTCAAAATTTTGGAGAGGGGTGGGTGGCCCCATCTGTCAACCAGGAGCCATGCCTAACCTCTGGATATGGTCTCTACAGGTTCTCCCTCCCCTTCAAGGGGTATTTCAGCTAATGTCATCCCTGTGGGGTCCTGGGAGGCTCTTACTTTCCTGGTATCTGGGACTTTCTGGTTGCTACCCCCAGTTCCCCATCCCCCATTGCTACACAGCTCTGTTCAATTTCCTGACCCTCTGTGCATCTCCCCCATCTCCTCCCACAGCTGATTCTGCCCCTCTTTTCCCCTCTCCCTTCTCTCATCCTCCCGAGTCTCCCCCGCCCAACCCTCTTCTTCCCTTGATTATTTTGTTCTAGGGGATGGTCTATAAATAATTATAGTCTTGGTCATGGAGAAAAAGCAATAGAGAACTTAGGGATTTCTATCGTTCCTTTCCTCTTCTCTTCCTTAGATAAAGGAAAAGGGTTTGAGAAGAAAAGAGGGGATAAAAAACTATCACATAGAAATAATAGAATAAAAACACTAAGCAGCAGGGGCAAACACATATTTTTCTGCCTACTTGAAGTACACAGGGGGAATGGCGGTGCCGGGGCCAGGGATGACAAATTGCTTTTGATTTGCGTGTCAACAATAATTAACTGGTACCGAGAGCCTGGAGCACTGGAGTGAGAAGGATTCTGAGGTCACATTTGATCTCTGTGGGGCCACGGGGAGGGAATGAAAAATGGTATCGCACTAGCAATGCGCTTCCCCGCCCCATCTTTAGCTAGCTATTTTTGACAGTAAGAAGCTAAATGCCTTTTTATCGGATGGTGGAAATGAGGGTGCCAAATCTAAGGTGAGGGAGTGATTGAGGATGTCTACCTCTTGATACATTTCTCCAAAGTATCCCAAGGATTCACCTGGCTGTAGCCTGCTCCACTTGAGGCACTCAGAATTAGGCTTTGGGGACAATAATTGGCAAGTTGACGTCTCCCATTCGTGATGATGTGTCATAGGTATCGGGGCTTCCATAAGACCCAGGTCCCCACTGAATGCCTCTTGAATTATAGGCTCCAGGTTAGGATTTGGAGTTTAGTGTTTGTTAAACCTGAATGACCTTTGCTGATTTGGATGCACACAGTGCAGAGAACAGTGATAAGAATCTAAGGGGGTTGGGGGCACAGAAAGTGGAATTTGAATCTTCCCATGCAGATGACCACGAAGCTGGGTGTCATAGTTGCTCCTTAGTGATTCCACACAGCTGAGGCAAGTAGATTTCCATATATCAGATGTCTCTTTGGGGATGACATGAGCTGTCAATAATCATTGCTCAGACGCGTTAATCCCTGCGTTTAAAAATAACAGCATTCTAGCCATCTCATCTGTTCTGGATGGGGTGTTTCTGCAAAGGAAACTTGCCTGTCAAGTAACTAATGACTCTGATTTATTATTTGTACTAGAAATATGGGATCAGCAATACTTTGTGTCGACATCCAGAGCATGGTTTCTTGTCCTTCAAAAGCAGTCAGTGAGGTTTTGCTTCTGTTTCTTAGTATCGTTTTGAATTCAAAGATAAGAACCTGACACTGTTTTAATCCCTTACTGATCAGCTGCCATGCAGCAGTGCTCACAATGTCCAAACGCAACAGGTGTTAACATCCTCAATCTGGGCTCAGGACTTGGCCCTTGGCGTCCTCAGTAGTCACCCTGTGCACGATGTGAAAGGTATCTCATCCTCTCTTCACGGGAGTCAGCATTTCTACGCCTTCAGCTCAACACTACCAAGTTGGCCGCTGTTTCTAAGACTTTTAAAAATGCTTTGAAAGGGACTGGAGTGGCTCTGCTGTCAAGAAGAACACCTGCTGTTTTTCTAGAGGATCTGAGTCCAGTTCCCAGCACACCTATTAGGAGCGTCACAGGTCTCTATATGTAACTCCAGCTCCAGGGAATCCAAAGCTGTTGTCCTCTCCAGACCTGCACTCAATTGCACATACCCAAATGCAGACAGACAGACAGACACACGCACACACGCACACACGCACACACATACACACACACACACACACACACACACACACACGCCACATGCAATTAAAACTAGTAAAAACAAATATCTGAAGTGGCTACTTAAAATGCAAAAAGACAAAATGTAAGAACATAAGATAACGATTTTCAAAGTTAAATTTACAAGAAAAAAAAGGTACATTCAGGAAGAAAATACTATGTCTCTGTCTTTTCCCCCGCTCCATTTCTCTCTTCACCTTTGTTAACAAATTACAAAATTAAAACCTATATTTCTTTTGCTAAGTATGGCGACAGAGTTATGTACATTATAATGCCGCTCTCTTGTTAATAGCGTATTAGCAATAGTAACCCAATACAAAGGAGTAGGTATGTCCTTCTGCCCACCACACACCGTTGTTTATAAGCACAGGTTCTGAGCACTGCCGCAGAGAGCCATTTGAAGAGCAGTTCCTCACCCATCCTAAGCCAGGCTGCACAGGGCACCTTAGAATGAGCTCTGTAGCCATCCTTGAAGTTGCATGTCCTGATGGGTAGAAGAGACGCTGGTGGGGTTTACTCTTGGAGTCGCAGGTTTCCTGTTGACCGGATTATGAAGATTAAATACAAGCTGTGGACTTTGGAGTGTTGCAGTTCATCTTACCGGAAGTATTTGGACCCCTGTGCAGCTCTGAGACCATGCTGGGCAGGCTGCACTCTTTCCCAGACACTTGCACAGTCCCTCTCGGGGTTGTTTTTCTTCTTCGCCTACTGATTGCATTTACATCACCGCTCCCCGATTTTATGCTGTATTGCTGTTAAAGTGAGTCATCCCCAGGGCAACCGAGAAATGGTAAGCCTTCCCTTCTAGCTCAGACCTTGACCTTTAGCTGGCCAGGTTCCACGGATTTTCTTGGTTCCCATCTCTCCCTTGATCCAAAATTGGGAGAGCGTTTGTTGCTGACTCTGGAGCTAAACTGTTGGGATCAGCCTTGTTTCTGTCACTGACCTTGATGCTTGGCCTCTCTGTGCCTCATCCAGATGTAGTCCTGTTACCAGGGAAATTAGGGCCCCCTTCTTTGCATTCTTAATCTTCTCAATGAAAGGGTTCAAAGTCAGATTCAGAGAGAAGGTTGAAGACATTTTTCTTGGCATTTAAGAGAAAAAGAACGTTATGAGTGGTGGTGCATGCCTTCAACCCCAGAACTCTGGTGGCAAAGACAGGTGGATTCCTGTAGTTCAAGGCCAGCCAGGGTTTCATGGTGAGACTCTATCTCAAAAAAGACCAAAGAAAGAGGGAGGAGGGAAAGAGTCTCAGAGAAACAGCAGGGGAGACAAGCAGTAAATCTTGAAGGGAGGAAGCAGAGAAGTTGCAGACAAGCAGCCACGTGGTGAAAAGCAGGAGGTGGGGAGCGGGGCTACAAAGCAAGAGTATTAAGAGTTAAAAGTGTTAAGAAAAGCACAGTGAGGGCTGGAGAGATGGCTCAGTCGTTAAAGGCTAGGCTCACAACCAAATATATAAGAAAAGCACAGTGAGCAAAGAAGTAGGAAGAATGTAGGACAGTCCCTTTGTGGGGTGCAGGTGGTGACTGTAAGCAATGAGGCAAGGTTTGGGGAAATACATTCTCCTCTTAGGGGCTATTGATTCCTCCCACCACCTTCCAGGGTTCCCGAGGAGTCTTCCGCTCAATCAAGTGGCTGATCAGCTCAGCTCCTTCTCCCGGGAGAAGATGACAGAATGAACTATCCTAATCTTTGGAGCAGATCAGCTTGAGGTGTCTCCACCACAAGTCTGCTGTATTCTGTTTACCTCTCAAGTGTTACCAGAGAAACAGGGGTGGGGTCCAAAGTTTCAGGGGCCTCCAAGGTTACTGTAACAGTATCTAAGGCAGTCATCAATAGACTGTCACGAAACTAACAGTATTTAAGGCGGCCATTCACAGGCTGATTCAAAACTAACAATATGTAAGGCAGTCATTCATAGGCTGTTATAATAACTGGGCCCAGAACTATATAAATTGAATTAGCTGGCCGGTAATGTGCACTTGATACATTTCCATTTTTTCCTACTTTTCTGCTAACTTCTGATTTAAATTACTCCTGTGTGAGGTAGTGTTAGCCTATTTTAACTTTCTTAAATTTTCTAAAGAAATTCATTTTACTTATACTGATCCAGACCAGTAACATTCCTCCTCTGGCACAACTGATCTGACCAATGTCACCAATTTAACACTTAATTCAGCAGTTTGTTGATTAAATTGACATACTGCAAAGCTTCAGTTTAAAAATATTTCTACAAGTCATACAATTAATATTTCATTTTGATAGTATAAGAGATGACTCTATACTAAATAGAAGTTAATTCTTATAAATTATAAACATAATAGTGTTTATTTACATAAATGTAAAAAAATTTTTTGAGACAAGGTTTCTCTTTGTAGCTCTGGCTGTCCTGGAACTTACTGAATACCAGGTTGAACTTGAACTCCCAGAGATCTACTAGGCTCTCTGCCTCCTGAGTGCTAGGATTAAAGGCATACATCACCACACCTGGCAACAAATTCTTCTATCACGAAAATTCATACATAGGATTCCAATCAAGGGAAGTTTTCAAGCCCATTCTATTTTAGAGAAAATCTTGCTTAAAATAGGCTATTTCTAGATAGTCATATAAAAACATATCTGCACTGCGTGATTAGTAAGTAACAATATAATTAAGATAATTACAAAATTGTTATTTAAAGCAATTATAATTATGGTGTTTAAGAAATAAGGGAGAAAACTAGAATTTATAAAGAGGAACCAAGCAAAAAGTCAGGCACAAAAATTGACAATCACTGAAATTATGTGGCTAATAGACAGGTTTAACAGCCTATCAGGAATAGGAGAAAAGATTAGTGAATTGGAAGGCAGGTGGGACAAAAGTATCCTGTTATCAGGCACAGAAGATGAAAGCTGGATGATAGGGAGGGTTATAAGTAGAACAGGTTGTGATAATCGCCTCTCTCTCTCTCTCTCTCTCTCTCTCTCTCTCTCTCTGTGTGTGTGTGTGTGTGTGTGTGTGTGTGTGTGTGTGTGTGTGTGTATGTGTACCTGATTCTCACACTCTTCACTGAGACATTATAAATGACAAGCACCATCATGGGTGCAGAAAGAGGGGATCTCCCATCCATCCTGCCACAGTTGGTGAGAATCTAAATCGGTCTAATCATTATGGGAGACAATGTGGATGCTTCTCAAGAACTAGAAACAGCAACCACATGGTCCAACCTTCCCACTATAAGGTATATTGCAAAGAAAACTGAAATCAATATATCTAAGAGACTCCTGAACCCCCATATTTATTGTAGCCCTACCCACAAAAGACAAGATGTAGAAACAATCCAGGAATCCACCAACTGATACATTTATGAAATACGTGGTCCATATGCACATCTGAATAGTGAGTGTCTAGACAGAGTGGAATGGGTAAGGGGAATATGAGATAGAGGGGTAATTATTTGGCCCCAAAAAGGATAAATCATAAATCATGGAGCTGGAGAGATGCCTCAGGGGCTTAGAGTATACCAGGAGCCAACCAGGAGAGGCTAAAACCTAGCAGGTGATCTTCCTGAGATGGTTTTACCATGAACTGTAAAACTATAGTGGATGAACCCTTCTAGGCAGGGCCAAAGGGACTACATTTTAGGAAAGATTCCTGCTATTAATATGCTTTTCATATATATATATATATATATATATATATATATATATATATATATATAATCATTAGGTATTAGCGCACCCTATTGGGCAGATTTCTGCAGATCAGTGAAGATGTACTGTCTTGTAGTGTTGCTATATAGACAAATATATGATTTCTTAATTCTTAATGATGATCCTATAAGAATTCATAAAATTATACTAGGAATTATTGAACCCTTTATAATATGAGTGGTATTAAAATCCTCTCTAATATGAAATCTGCATTGAGAACTCTGCCAGTCTTCAAGTGTTGTGAGTTATTGCTTCTGAGATAGAAAGCAGGCATTTAAAACTTAGAACACATTCCAAGAGGCTATAAAACACTTAACCAAAGGTCATAAAAGGGAACTAACAGTTTATTGTAGGTGCAAGGACAAAAGATAAAATATTGATTGGGTTTCCCTATACAAAACTTATATCATAGCTTAGTCACAAGAATTATGAGTTTTAACTTTCAATGAACCTGTAGAGCTAGTGGCAAATAATGAAAGTCTAGCTAGATGCTAGTCTTAATGGGAACATATGTAAACATCTGTTGTAAACTTCTTATTCAACTTATACTTTGAACTTTTAGTAACCTTTTACTTAAAAAAAAAGGAGGCTTGGAAAAACCATGTGTTCTAGTCCCCTAGAAAGGGTACAAAAAACTAGAAACAGGTACATTACTGACATTGCATTACAGGAGGAGAGAGCAAGATTAGGAGGAAGGAGAAGGACAGAGTAGCAGCTTAGAAATCAAGAGAGCAACTTTGAGAAATTTAGAGAGTATAGAATCTGATTGAGTTTCCCCTTTTACTTTAGAAATACAAAGAAGGTGAAGAAGAGAACAATATTCAGAATGCAGAGAGAAGGATGGACAAAGAAGAAGCTGCAGAGAGGGCAGGCTTCTCCTTACCATGGGACAGAACAGGTCTTTTCCTAACAGCAAGACAGGCTTAGTCTTACTAAAGAGGACTAACATTGTTTCTTACAGACTTGGTTTTAATTCATTTAGCAATAAGATGGTATTTTTGTTTCTCTATGCAATAAAGATTGGAGCTCATTTTTTTTTCATCCAGAATGAATGATGATTTCTTTCTGCACTAGCAGTTGGGCTTTTGTTGTATATACATATGTAAGTATGGATGTGTATTTAAGTATGCAATTATGAGATAACGTAGTAGCTGAGCCCTACTAGATACATGAAGGTGTATGAGTATGTGTGTGTGAATTTATATATGAATGTATGTGAGTTTATGAATATTTGCATGTGTAAAAGTTTTTCTTTCTGCAATTATGACTCTTCTCCTGGTACAATAAAAGTTTATTGCTCCAAACCTCCCTCCTGCCTGACAAGTGGAGGCAAGACTTCAGGGCAAGAGAGAAAAAAGCCCTAGCAATTAATCCTTTATTTAATCCCTCCTCCTCACCCCCATATTCCCACTGTTAGACTACAGGTATTAATCACCTAAACCAGCTGTTTTTTAACCTCAGAATGAGTCAGAAAGTTACTGTTGTTTTTTAAGAAGCCAGCAGCTTGAGCATTCAGTGCAGTTAGATAGATTGAAGGCCAGAGACCATCAGTCTTTAAAACTAAAATGTCTGGAGACCTGTCTCTGGAGCTACTTCCACATCTAATGCTATGTCCCTCTTCAAACCATTTCAGGCTGGGCGGGCTCCCAGCAAGAGCATGTACTGTTCTTCCAGAGGACCCAGATTAAATTCCCAGTACCACATCAGGCATTACTGTGTATAGCTACAGCGGCAAGGGATCCATTACCTTCTTATGACCCCCAAGGTTATGTGCAGATCCCCTCCCACCTGGCATACATACATACAATTAAAAGAGTAAAGAGAATTTAAACAGTGAATCACAGCATTCACGGAGCCATAAATGAGCCTAGAGGACATCCTATTAAGTAAATCAGGTGCATCAAAACAACCATGCAGGTCCTCGCTTTCATGGCAAGTTTTTGTTTTTGTTTTTAAAAAGTATTATTCACAGTGCACAGGACAGAACACAGTGCTTTAGAGCTCTGTACCCGTGAGGCAAGCGCTCTACCACCAAACTGCATCCTCAGGCCCCAAAGCTAATTTTCTAGTAAGGAGTAGACTATAGTTACCAGTTACCAGAGACTGGAAAGGGTAGTGGGAAATGATACATAATGGCTACTGGGTTTGAGTTACATCCCAATGGGAGGAACAATTTCTTTTCTACAATGTATTTGGCTCAAGACAGCATCTCATTGCATAGGCCTGATCAGCCTGGAACTTGCTATGTAGATGAGGTTGTTCTCAAATTCACAGAAACCCACCTGCCTCTGCCTCCTGATTGCTGGGATTAAAGTAGCCTATAGCTAGTAGAGAAAATTGTGAGTACTCTCGAAATATTTGAGGATGTTATGCCTAGATTGTGAGGTCCCCACAGACCACCAGAGGCCACCAGGAGTTCAATTCATATGCAGAAGCAAAGAGTCTTTATTCAAGCTTGAGTTCAGACCCTCCAACCTCTCCAGCACAGTGGAAGGTATGGAAGGTGCTGAGCTGGTACAAGCCTATTTATCACGGTTGCAGCAGGATAAGGGACTTGCCAACGTGGCAGTTACATGATTGGTTGACATTTGCTTGGCACACTTCTATTGGCTAGTAATGATTTTTAGCTTGATATGAACAAGGATTGCTAGCTTAATCAATCTAGTTGGGACAGTGGATACTTTCCCCTCAGGAACTGATTGGTTGTTGCTAGGAGTAGAGTGGCTATTTTCCCAGGGGAATTGTGATTGTTACCAGGGTGACATAGCTCCTGGAACAAGGTGGTGCTTTTTCAGTAGCTGAGTTCATTCAGAAGGCAGGTTAATCATAAGATGGAGTCCAAAAGCAAAACAGAGTTTGTAATGTTAAGCTGGGTCCTTCAAAATGAGGGGGTATGCCAACTAACCTGAAATAACCATTGCACAGCACAACTATATGTTAAAACATCACACTGTAACCCATAAATATGACCAACTATATGTCAATTAGAAGTAAAATTAAAAATACAAAATAGAAATCCATTTTAAAAGTTGTCCTAAAACTTTCCATGGTATTTTTGCTATGAGAGGTGGCCTATAGAAACCTACATGTCAGGAACTTGGACTGGTTGCTCAAGGTGTAAGAACTCTCACTGTTCTCTTAGAGGTCCCCACCTGTAACTCCAGCTTTGTGGCTCCCGATTCTCTCTCTCAGCCTCTGCACCCATGTGGTAAATACATGCACACGTATAAACAAAAAAAAAATCTTAAAAAAGAGACTCACCATGTCAAAGCTGTCCTATAAAGCAATTATCAAAATAATCAGTCAACCTCAGGGATCAGAGTTGCCAACATCCTTTACTGGCTCCCTGCTCACTCCACAGCACGTCTTGTGTCTACACCGATGACGTGATGCGTTTGACGGAGCAGGGTAGTGATGCGTTAAAATTGAAATCCACGATCGGTGAGTTTTTGTCTTCAGATGTCAGCTTCAGATGTTGCTTAACTACTTTTGTTGCTTTTAAAAAACAAAATCACCAGTTAATAGCGTTAAATTGGTTTGAAGACATAACCCAAATGCCGCTCTGACACGCACTTAGTTTCTGCTCATGCAAGGGGAATGCTCAGTCTGTAGAGCAATGTCTTTATTGATTGCCATGCCAGAAGCAAGCCTGTGACAATAGGTGAGCGTGACTGCATGCCCTATATAACTGGTGACCGATCCCCAGTGTGTACACTTTCTGCTCCCATATCTGCTCATTCTGTGTGGCGAGTATACTTCTGCTACGGTCCAGGCGCATAGGTGCTGCCGCTGTGCTAAACAGATACTGGGAACATACACAGAAAACAGAAAAGGGGGGTTGGGGATTTAGCTCAGCGGTAGAGCGCTTGCCTAGAGAGCGCAAGGCCCTGGGTATTGTCCCCAGCTCCGAAAAAAAGAAAAGAAAAAAACGAAACAAAACAAAACAAACAAAAAAAAAAAAAACAGAAAAGGGCTCTGAACCTTGGGGCCTTCCTGTCCTCAACTGTCCTCTACGCTTTGTGAAGCCCAGTTCACCTTTTTCCAAGACCGATAGTAAGATTATCGGTAGAAATCGGGGCTGTAGCAATGGCTTGGTTGGAAAAGCGCGTTCCTATGGAACAGGAGGACCTGAACTCAGATTCTCAACACCCACGTGAAAGCACGCTGTGGAGGTCTGGTCTGTAATCCCCGTATTGAGGGACCGAGCCAGGATCTCAGAAACTTACTGGCTCGCCTGTGCAGCTGAACCGACTTTGATAATGAGCAGTGAGAAACCCAGTCAAAAACAAGACGGAAGGTGACAGAGAACAATGCCCGGTGTCAACTCTGGCCTCCGCACACACACAAACAAATAGGCGTTATTATGGATGCGAAGTTTACATTTCAAGATTTCTGCCAAGCCACTATTTCAAGCCATGAATTGCAGGGGTTTGAGGTCTTGATCACCGGGCGGCACAATGAACTCATTTGCCCACTAGAGGGCTCCCTAATACGTTAAACTTAAGTGTGCTTTTTATAATAAAAAGACAAACTTGTGGAAAACATAAATTTATTTAAAATAATTAACAGAGATTATTAAAAAATAAAAATATCTCACTAGAGCTCCGCAGGATTGAGGGTCACAACATAAGACACAGTAGTCTTTTGTATTGGTTGAGTTAATTCCTGCAGTGCACTTCAGAATGAGAAAGTCACCCCAGAAAACATGAATGCTGCCTTTGTTTTGCATAAGGACACTGGCCCTCTGGGAGGGAAACAGATTTCCCAAGTTCACTTCATTAATCCGGAGTGAGACCAGACCCCGGCTCACTGCACAATGTCAGCTTCTGCTTTCTCCATTGCATTTTAAGAAACTGTACAAGTGCAAAAGGAAGCCTGAGGTTCTGAGAGTTCAAACCCATCATCGTTTGGCACAAATTTGTACATTCTTCTTGGGTTGTTGTTGTTGTCTGTTCTCATTATGAGAAAAAGTAGAATTTTAGTTCTTGGCCTTGAGAAATCTATGTGATGTTGAGAGGAATTTCTATAAATAAATCAGAAAAAAAAGTTGCATTTCCCCCTGCAGCTTTGGAGGGTAAAGCAAGATGGTAACATGCATGAGAAAGCTGTGCTGTCAATGTTTCTTTTAGAGACCAGAGACCTGGACTTTAGATATTGATGCCACATTACACGATTGTGTCTTAACATCTACATTAAGCCAGAGCGTCACCAGCCCTGCTTCCGTCTCACAAGCATGTGTAGCGTAGTCACGCAGTTATAATTCCTATTTAAACAAAGCACCAGTGCTGGGACATGGCTCTGCGATCAAGCACTTGCCTCACTAGCTGGAGGACTAGAGTTCAAATCCTCCCAAACCCACAAAAATGCCAGGTGGATGTGGTGGTCCACCTGCAGCCCCAGCCTCAGAAGGCAAAGAAAAGAGATTCCCACAGCAAGCTGACTGACAAGTTCTGGGTTTGCCTGAGAAAGGAAGGAGGTGGAAAAGTGACTCAGGTAGATTCCCGGCATCAACCTCACACCCACACATGCATGCACACACATGTGCAAGCATACACCTGCACACGTGTACACACACACATGCACAAGAAAAAAAAAGAAATTAAGAACTTGAGAATCTCACCTCAATAAACAGATAAATAATACCCAGAGGAACAATCTGCTGACCACATATTGTTTGGGTTTTTTTTTTTTTTTTTTTTTTTTTTTTAGTGCATCGGGAAAGAAAAATGTATTCTAGATGGTTTAAGTGAGATTGTTTTTCTCCTCACACTCAGCACTTCAGCTTTACCGTTTTTTGGTTGAGTTTCTGTGGTCGTTCCTATGCGAAGGACTAAAGGTTGGTAATGGCTTCTATACTCACTGCTCAGCAGTTCCTTCAGTAGGAGAGCCAGAAAGAGGGCCAAGGTCATGCTTTAGTTTGCTTCCTCCCAAGCCTGTTGAGCACGGTCTTCGCTCCATTGGTCTAAGACTCTGGAGAAACGACTGCTCCTCCAGCCACCGATGACAGCCAACGCAAACCTTGACAAGTAGATGCTCTGTCTATGGCTGAATAAGATGCTGATTCTATTCCACGAGGACTGAGCTTCCTGGCAAAACAGAAAAAGCTAAATTCCAAGATGCAATTGCTCATGACAAGATCTGCGCGGCAGCCAAGGACTTGTAAATGAAAACATATTTGTTTCTCTGTCCTCATTCATGGCATCCTCAGGGGGATCAGTGCATTGGGATTGAGGGTCTTACAAGAGTGAAGTGGTTGGTTCTCATTGGTTTCCCCTCAGCCCATGTCTGCCTCCAGTCCAACTGAGCCACAATCTCAGATCCCTTTGTTTACATCCCAAGCACAGGGACAGCATCTTGTTTCCATAGAACCCTATTACCTAGCATGCTTGGCATTGTTTATTAAGTGAGTAGACTTTTTTTAAAGCCTTCAAAAGACGACAAATTGATCGCTATGGGAAGGCTAAATGCAAGACTCCAACAAGGTAAAGAAACAAAAAATGGCCAAGAATGCTTGGCTCAGGCTTATATGGAATTTGAATATCCTTTATTGGAATAAAATCTAGTCACTGCTGAGTAACAGGAAAAGCATGGGTAAAATAAAGAGCCCATCTGGGATTGCAATCGAAGCATGAGTTTTGGGTAAAGACACAACATGGCACGACACAAAGAACACCTGCCATTTTCATCACGCAATCTCCAGAGCATAAAGATTTACAAAATCTTTTGGCTACGAGAAGTTTCCTTCGAGAAGATAACAAATGAGGGTCCCAAGTGGGGTGTGAGAGTTTAACCTTGACCTAACACAAGCCCAGTGGTTTTAGAACTCTGCGAAATAATAACTTGGCATAAGTTATTCTTACGATCCTGGAGTCCCCTGCTTCTTCTGGAGGAGTTGCAGAATCCACCAACCTGGGGCTCCTCCGTGGGATTCCTGTTGTTGACTTTCCCCTGAGGAGCAGGGGAGGACTGTGAGGCTCTGGCTGTTTGGATTGGTTCTTCCCTTCCTTTGCACAGGGAGAGCGCTTGTGACTTCTTCAGCCCTAACTGCAGCTTAGGGACTAACACTTCCCCTACACCTGGATCTACAAACCTGCTGCTGCTTTGCTGAAGTCCCTCCCACAGCTGGCCCAGGACCCTCCTTTCAGGAGTCCTCCTTCTCCTCCTGTCCTGCCATTTAGCAGTCAGATTCCGCCCCAGTTAGTATTTTACCTGGGATTCTAGTTGGGATAGCCCTTTCAAGTTCATTAAAACATTATTATATACATAATCTGTTGCGGTAAAAAATAAAAATCGGTGTACCCTGGTGGTTGCTAGTTCCAGCTCCAACGGGCTGGAACTAGCATTAATTTATCTCAGATTAGTTATCTCCCCCAGCAGCTCTCTGCTAGCCTCAAACTCTCTGGTTCCAGCCACCCGGTAAAATCATGGTTCTAGAAGTCCAGCAGTGGTTGTCCTATTGCGGCTCCCGGCCACAGACTCTGCCTACACTCCCAGCAACCAGCCCCTGGTAGTTAAAGTCTAAACTCCCAGCTACCCAGTAAAATCAAGACTCAACAAACTGAAACCCAACAATCAGATTTATATGTTAAATTCTCAATCTGCAATACATCCACACAATAAATTCACTGCCAATTAATAAAGATAGAAACTGCCCACCTAGACAATATGAAATTGACGTAATCCACCTGGATCTGGACCACCCTGTTCCATCGTCTCTGTCTTGATTCCTTCTCCTCTTCCTCTTCCTCCTCCTCCTCCTCCTCCTCCTCCTCCTCCTCCTCTCTCCTTCCTAGACTTTCCCCCCCACCTACTCTTCCTTCTCATCCAATGATAGGCTCTGCCTTATCCTGGACCTGCCTTGCTGCATAATGACATCATCCTACAATAA
The DNA here is from genome assembly GCF_021556685.1 of Rattus norvegicus. NCBI lineage: Eukaryota > Metazoa > Chordata > Mammalia > Rodentia > Muridae > Rattus > Rattus norvegicus. The sequence goes on along the minus strand of NC_141534.1, from coordinate 271,192,463 downwards.
TCCTTTAAAGAAAAAAAAAACAGCTAACGTGACAGCTGTAAGCAAAGTATAGACACTGCCACACTGTGGGTCACCATGCATGGGAAGAGGAATCTCAAACCTCCCAACCTAATGGAGGAATCTACCTGCTGGATGGGAAGGAGTGAGCAGCTGGTTTACTTAACAACGGGTGTGGAACAGGGAGGGTAAACTATTACAGACTAAAGGTGACCAAGGGCCAAAACAATCAAATGTCTTGTGTGTACCTAGCCTGGGTCTCAATTTAGACAAACTGTCAAAGGGCTTTCTTGATCGAAATAAAATCTGAATATAAAGCAATGATAAGAAGTTAAATAGCCTATTATTTATTTGCTGTGAGTATGCATTTCGTGTATGTTTGTGGTATACACTTCAGTGTCCTAATACAGAGGCCGCAGGAGGATTTTAGGCCAGGCATCCTCCCTATAGTCCCTTCCTCCTGATCCAGACCTCTCAGTGAACCAGGTCACCAGCAAGTCCAGCTCTTCTCCCATAACACTAGGGAATCAAATATTGTTCCTACCATGTATATATACTTTAGAAGGTATCTGTACATGTCCTTAATTAATATAACTAGATAAAATCTGATAGCTAATAGTCATTTAAAAATAAAGGAGATAGGGAAATGGCGTAATGGGTAGGGTCCCTCTGCTGCGCAGACATTAGGATCTATATTACAGAGAAGGTAATATAGAGACTGGCGGAGGCTCACAGTGCATGCCATTACTACCCTGTCACCACTGTAGAACAATGACAAGGACTAAATCTTCAGCCTCAGGTGCACCCTGATGACTGAGCGACCCCTGGGAAACACAAGGATATGGGCGTTGGTTGTCATTATCAATAGGTAGACACATCAACCCATACGGTTCTAACCTATCACTGTGGCCATATACTGTCTCTCGATGTTTAATAACATAATGAATAGGTTAATGTCATCTTAGAGCAATGATTTCCCCTATAGCCAGGAAGCACACTGAATGTACTTCATAACTTCGGCCAGATGCTCTCCTCACCAGCTTTGGCTCGGTGAGCTGACACCCCCATGCCTTTAAATCACCACCTCTTCTTCAGGGAAATTCCCACACAGCCCCGTCCTGTCACTAACATCTCCTTTCCCATCCGTCACAGGGCTGGACTCAGTCCCAGGACACAGCCTGCTTCTGAGGCCAGAGAGAAGTTTATTAATGAGAAAATCATTCTACACAGAAACAACAAACTGGTTTTTCTGTCTCATCTTATAAGGGCCACGGCCGATTTGGGAAGATGGGAGTTCTTTTCTCACGGCCTCTGCTAAAAGGAACTATCAAGACTGTATCTGGGATTAGCAATATCTCAGGATCTGAACAGTAGCTGTTCACAGCATCCTGAGTGCAGTTGGTCTGATCATCTTAAAGGGGAAAGGATGTCTATTTGAGAGGCACCTTACAGACCTTCTAATTTAATAAACGATTACCTCCCAAGTGCTTTTAAAAGCATAGTGTTACTTTCTTAAATAATTTTCCTTTCTTTAGTGGAAGCATATCAAAGTCTATGCATTTTTATCCTTGATGAAAATAGTAAACTATATAAAGGTTTTAAATATCATTGGTGGGATTTAAAATATGGGTCTGGAGAGATGGTTAAGAAATTGTTTATGGAGCTGTGACCAAAGACCATAAAGCACCTAAAGAAATAAGGATCTATTTGGCTCAGAGTTTGAAGGTTCATCATGGTAAGTGGCTGGAAGTTATGGGGACAGGAACACTAGTTTACTTGTTCACATCTGTCTAGACCAGGAAAAAGGAGAGGGAGTGGGATCAGGGTAAAAACCTCAGACTCCACTCCCACCCCACCTCATCACACCACCACACACACCTCACCCCACTCCCAAACCACATCCACTATCTCTAGTTAAGCAACATCTCCTGAAGGTCCCACAACCTTCCAAAAGCAGCCCCATAAGACGGGGACAAAACGATCAAACACACTTCACCAACAGCACAGAGCACCAGGTCAGCAGGTTTAGCCCTGCTACTCTGAGACTTTGCTCCCACACACCTTCATGTGGTACCCGCCATCATTCCTCAGCCACACAAAGGCAGTGTCTGCAGCAGACAGGTAGAGACAAGAGTGAAAGGAGGACCTGTGGGGGAAATGCTGGGATGTGGCTGTGGCATTTGCTTCACCAGGGCAGGAAACTGAGGACAGGCACAGAGTGAGGACTCTGAGGTGGGAACAACAGTTTCCCCTGCACCTCTGTGTGAACCACAGAGTGCTCTCACAGCTTACGGCCAGCCGGCATGGTGGCAAAGCCTGTGTTTTCTACCCTAACCAAACAGGATTAAGTCCCGAAGGCTTAAAAAACAAAAACCTTCCACACTCTCGACTATAAAATAGATTTTCTTTCTCCTCTTCATAGTGATAACCAAATGAAAAATACATTCACCTCGGATCCGGCACCAAGTGCTTTATGAGTCCAACAAAATCAGATTTAGAATTTTGTCACATATTGATCTGTATGAAAATCTCATGAGCTACCTGTGACTTCATTCTGCTCCGTATAAATAATTAAACTTTAATAAAATAATTTTCATGTCCCAAGTTCATAGTAATATATTTGGCTGTGGCTATTGATTGGTCCAACCTTCTCAGGGCCTTTTTGAGGATGGCATTTAAATTACATATATATATATATAAATTCCCCTGGACTTATGCCTGGTACCCAGTAGCATCTAATTACTGCATAACAAATGCTGCCAGAAACGAAATTTGGATATAATGTTCAAAAGAGCTGAAATGACAAGAATACAAAGAGCTGGTTTAGATATTTTAGCACTTCAGCAAACCTAACGACTGTTCAGCGCTCAACGCAGAAATAATCTATTATTTCCCAGAATGGCGGAGGCATTTTTTTTTTCACCACACGCTCACAGTCCTAACTTTTAACTGACTGATCATGTTTCAGAAAAATTACTTTCTGACTAAATTCCCCAGAAAAAAATGCTTTCTGGGTTGCTTTAGAGCATTAGTAAGACCCACAGACACAAGCAAGGGAAGCTCTGTCAGACCGGGAATGCCTTTTGTATAAAAAACCCGATGTTTTCCTTACACGGTTCCATTGCCAGGACGAAGCCACTTCTGTGAAAGTGATCGCCAAGTAATTAGTAGAAATGAACTGTTAACTGAAAGCAGCCACCATTTCTTAGAAAGAGCACCTTTTTCCTCCAATGATTGTCTTTGGGGGCTTAGAGAGATGATTCAGTGGTTAGGAGTACTTACTACTTACCCTGCACCCACATAACAATTGTGAACTGCTTGTGACCCCAGTTGGAGAGGGGTGCAACTGTTTCTCTGGCTTCTGCAGGCTACTGTGCATACATGGTGCATGTATGTTTCCTCGCACACATTCACATGCATATAGATAGATAGATAGATAGATAGATAGATAGATAGATAGATAGATAGGTAGGTAGGTAGGTAGATAGATAGATAGATAGATAGATAGATAGATAGATAGATAAGTAGGTAGATAGATAAGTAGGTAGGTAGGTAGATAGATAGATAGATAGATAGATAGATAGATAGATAGATAGATAGAAAGAAAAATAGATGGGTAGGTAGATAGGTAGATATAAGTAGATAGGTAGATGATAGATAATATTAAAATATTTTCATTTTGATTTTATTATGCATGTGCATATGTGTATGGATACACACATAGACCAGAAGAGGATATCAGCTCCTTGGAGCTGGAGACACAGGTAGTTGTGGACACCTGATATGGATGCTGAGAACCAAGTCTGGCCCTCTGCAAGAACACCAAGTACTGTGAACCACTGCACAGCTTCAAATCGCAGTTTCCTGTCGTGGGGCCAGACCTCCACATCTAGGCTTAGATATTGTGCATTAATCAATAATACATGTCTGTTTCTTTGTGCCAAGACTCAAAAGACTTTCATGCTGAATCAGTAAACAAAGCCACATGTGGATGACTTTGTGCTTTGGCATTTGTATCACCAAACACTTCCAGCGGTCTCTGGCATAGGCATTCCTGTGCACACAGCATTTCCTGTGCACACACACCTGTCTCTCTGCTCGTGTCTCCCCAGTCACAAAGCAGTATTGAGTGTACTCAGGTGTTACAGTGTACGAATGCTGAAAGCAAATTAGCTTTGACACGGTCAAGCAGGATCAATAGTTCGAATTGACAATAAGACAGATGGAATGACACTGTATCTGAGGTTAGCCCAGAGTTCTGCACATTCATGCTTGCTTTATTGTACATAGCAGCATTTTACTGAGTGGGGTGAACATCATCAGATGACCAAGGACCCCTGAGAAGCTAGATTTGGGTTTAGTTTGTGCAGTAGGACTTTACTGTTTGATAATGGCCACAGGCGAGTCTTTCCTTTGGTCTTCAAGCCTCTGTAGTATCACGTTACTGTGTCCTAACAAGAGAAGGGACCTACTTTGTTTCGTAACCCTCCTGGCTTTGATCAACAGGTGCTAGAGAGGAGAGTTTTGTGCAAATTCTAGGGGTGTGTGTGTGTGTGTGTGTGTGTGTGTGTTCGGTTGGAAGGATTCATTTCACCTACAGGTTACAGTTCATCATACAGAAAATCCATGGCAGAAATTGGAGGCTGGAATAAGAGGCAAGAACTGAAACAAACCCACAAAGGAACAAGCACTGCTTACTGGCTTGCTTCCCATGGCTTGCTTAGTTTGATTTCGTATACAATCCAGGATGATCTGACCAGGGGATGGTACCACCCACAGTGGGCAGGGCCCTCCCACTTCAATCATTAATCAAGAAAATGCCCTAGAGATAAACCCACAGCCAAATCGATGGAGGCAGCTCTTCCAGTAGGGTTCCCTCTTCCAAGGTGACTCTAGTTTGTGTTGGGTTGACCAAAAGTAAATTTCACGGTATGTGTTATATACATGTGTGCCAGTGCCTGCTTAGTGTGTATTCATGTGGAGGCCAAAGGACAACCTCAGTGTTCTCACTGTCATAGAATTTGGAAAGTAGGCTGGGTTGGATGGCCTGCAGCCTCAGCGTCTGCCTGTGTCTGCCTGCCCGACACTGGGATGACTAGTGTGTGTGTCGAGAATGACCATTTTTTTAAATATGGACTCTGGCATTTGAACTTGAGTCCTTATGCTCACAGGCAATCCCTTTACCATCTATGCCTTCTTCCTATCCCAAGGCTTCAGTCTTAAGGCGCCTTTGTACATTCAATCTCCCCTCAGAACCAGTTTCTACTGGCTGGAGAGATGGCTCAGTGGGAGAGAGTGAGTCTGGTTCCCAGCACCCACATCAGGTGGCATACAACTACCAGTAACTCCAGCTCCAAGGGAGTTGATGCCCTCTTCTGGCCTCCAGAGGAGCCTGTGCACACATTCATACACACACACACACACACACACACACACACACACACACACACATACACATAAATAAAAATAATTATGAAATAAAAAAAGCACCAGTTGCTATGTAAAGAAGTCCATATTGCCGCCGCAGAGAGCCCTTGGGCAGCACCCCGCGAGCAAACTTGAGCCTCGGGACCACAGGTAAGACCAACTTGTCTGCTGCAAGAGAGCTGCCTGGTGAGATCGGGACACACAGAGGCAGAGTTCATCTAGGACCGGGCACGTCCTGTGTTTGCCGGAGGTCCCACGCCCGCGGATCCCGGGCCCGCAGCAGCTCTCTGCTCCCAGACCCTGTGGGAAAGACACCTCACCGCCTGATCAGGTGGGCACTCCTGAGGCTGCAGAGCAGAAGAGACCACCAACACTGCCCACCCCTGCCCACATCCCTGGCCCAAGAGGAAACTGTATAAGGCCTCTGGGCTCCCGTGGGGGAGGGCCCAGGAGCGGCAGGACCCCTGCCTGAGACACCACCGGAACCTGAGGGAAACAGACCGGATAAACAGTTCTCTGCACCCAAATCCCGTGGGAGGGAGAGCTGAACCTTCAGAGAGGCAGACAAACCTGGGAAACCAGAAGAGACTGCTCTCTGTACATACATCTCGGACGCCAGAGGAAAACACCAAGGCCATCTGGAACCCTGGTGCACTGAAGCTCCCGGAAGGGGCGGCACAGGTCTTCCTGGTTGCTGCCGCCACAGAGAGCCCTTGGGCAGCACCCCGCGAGCGAACTTGAGCCTCGGGACCACAGGTAAGACCAACTTATCTGCTGCAAGAGAGCTGCCTGGTGAACTCAAGACACAGGCCCACAGGAACAGCTGAAGACCTGTAGAGAAGAAAAACTACACTCCCGAAAGCAGAACACTCTGCCCCCATAACTGACTGAAAGAGAGGAAAACAGGTCTACAGCACTCCTGACACACAGGCTTATAGGACAGTCTAGCCACTGTCAGAAATAGCAGAACAAAGTAACACTAGAGATAATCTGATGGCGAGAGGCAAGCGCAGGAACCCAAGCAACAGAAACCAAGACTACATGCCATCATCGGAGCCCAATTCTCCCACCAAAACAAACATGGAATATCCAAACACACCAGAAAAGCAAGATCTAGTTTCAAAATCATATTTGATCATGATGCTGGAGGACTTCAAGAAAGACATGAACACACTTAGGGAAACACAGGAAAACATTAATAAACAAGTAGAAGCCTACAGAGAGGAATCGCAAAAATCCCTGAAAGAATTCCAGGAAAACACAATCAAACAGTTGAAGGAATTAAAAATGGAAATAGAAGCAATCAAGAAAGAACACATGGAAACAACCCTGGATATAGAAAACCAAAAGAAGAGACAAGGAGCTGTAGATACAAGCCTCACCAACAGAATTCAAGAGATGGAAGAGAGAATCTCAGGAGTAGAAGATTCCATAGAAATCATTGACTCAACTGTCAAAGATAATGTAAAGCAGAAAAAGCTACTGGTCCAAAACATACAGGAAATCCAGGACTCAATGAGAAGATCAAACCTAAGGATAATAGGTATAGAAGAGAGTGAAGACTCCCAGCTCAAAGGACCAGTAAATATCTTCAACAAAATCATAGAAGAAAACTTCCCTAACCTAAAAAAAGAGATACCCATAGGCATACAAGATGCCTACAGAACTCCAAATAGATTGGACCAGAAAAGAAATACCTCCCGTCACATAATAGTCAAAACACCAAATGCACAAAATAAAGAAAGAATATTAAAAGCAGTAAGGGAAAAAGGTCAAGTAACATATAAAGGCAGACCTATGAGAATCACACCAGACTTCTCGCCAGAAACTATGAAGGCCAGAAGATCCTGGACAGATGTCATACAGACCGTAAGAGAACACAAATGCCAGCCCAGGTTACTGTATCCTGAAAAACTCTCAATTAACATAGATGGAGAAACCAAGATATTCCACGACAAAACCAAATTTACACAATATCTTTCTACAAATCCAGCACTACAAAGGATAATAAATGGTAAAGCCCAACATAAGGAGGCAAGCTATACCCTAGAAGAAGCAAGAAACTAATCGTCTTGGCAACAAAACAAAGAGAATGAAAGCACACAAACATAACCTCACATCCAAATATGAATATAACGGGAAGCAATAACCACTATTCCTTAATATCTCTCAACATCAATGGCCTCAACTCCCCAATAAAAAGAAATAGATTAACAAACTGGATACCCAACGAGGACCCTGCATTCTGCTGCCTACAGGAAACACACCTCAGAGACGAAGACAGACACTACCTCAGAGTGAAAGGCTGGAAAACAACTTTCCAAGCAAATGGTCAGAAGAAGCAAGCTGGAGTAGCCATTCTAATATCAAATAAAATCAATTTTCAACTAAAAGTCATCAAAAAAGATAAGGAAGGGCACTACATATTCATCAAAGGAAAAATCCACCAAGATGAACTCTCAATCCTAAATATCTATGCCCCAAATACAAGGGCACCTACATATGTAAAAGAAACCTTACTAAAGCTCAAAACACACATTGGACCTCACACAATAATAGTGGGAGATTTCAACACCCCACTCTCATCAATGGACAGATCATGGAAACAGAAATTAAATAGATGTAGACAGACTAAGAGAAGTCATGAGCCAAATGGACCTAACGGATATTTATAGAACATCCTATCCTAAAGCAAAAGGATATACCTTCTTCTCAGCTCCTCATGGTACTTTCTCCAAAATTGACCATATAATTGGTCAAAAAATGGGCCTCAACAGGTACAGAAAGATAGAAATAATCCCATGCGTGCTATCGGACCACCACGGCCTAAAACTGGTCTTCAATAACAATCAAGGAAGAATGTCCACATATACTTGGAAATTGAACAATGCTTTACTCAATGATAACCTGGTCAAGGAAGAAATAAAGAAAGAAATTAAAAACTTTTTAGAATTTAATGAAAATGAAGGTACAACATACCCAAACTTATGGGACACAATGAAAGCTGTGCTAAGAGGAAAACTCATAGCGCTGAGTGCCTGCAGAAAGAAACAGGAAAGAGCATATGTCAGCAGCTTGACAGCACACCTAAAAGATCTAGAACAAAAAGAAGCAAATACACCCAGGAGGAGTAGAAGGCAGGAAAAAATCAAACTCAGAGCTGAAATCAACCAAGTAGAAACAAAAAGGACCATAGAAAGAATCAACAGAACCAAAAGTTGGTTCTTTGAGAAAATCAACAAGATAGATAAACCCTTAGCCAGACTAACGAGAGGACACAGAGAGTGCGTCCAAATTAACAAAATCAGAAATGAAAAGGGAGACATAACAACAGATTCAGAGGAAATTCAAAAAATCATCAGATCTTACTACAAAAACCTATATTCAACAAAACTTGAAAATCTTCAGGAAATGGACAATTTCCTAGACAGATACCAGGTACCGAAGTTAAATCAGGAACAGATAAACGAGTTAAACAACCCCATAACTCCTAAGGAAATAGAAGCAGTCATTAAAGGTCTCCCAACCAAAAAGAGCCCAGGTCCAGACGGGTTTAGTGCAGAATTCTATCAAACCTTCATAGAAGACCTCATACCAATATTATCCAAACTATTCCACAAAATTGAAACAGATGGATCACTACCGAATACCTTCTACGAAGCCACAATTACTCTTATACCTAAACCACACAAAGACACAACAAAGAAAGAGAACTTCAGACCAATTTCCCTTATGAATATCGACGCAAAAATACTCAACAAAATTCTGGCAAACCGAATCCAAGAGCACATCAAAACAATCATCCACCATGATCAAGTAGGCTTCATCCCAGGCATGCAGGGATGGTTTAATATACGGAAAACCATCAACGTGATCCATTATATAAACAAACTGAAAGAACAAAACCACATGATCATTTCATTAGATGCTGAGAAAGCATTTGACAAAATTCAACACCCCTTCATGATAAAAGTCCTGGAAAGAATAGGAATTCAAGGCCCATACCTGAACATGGTAAAAGCCATATACAGCAAACCAGTTGCTAACATTAAACTAAATGGAGAGAAACTTGAAGCAATCCCACTAAAATCAGGGACTAGACAAGGCTGCCCACTCTCTCCCTACTTATTCAATATAGTTCTTGAAGTTCTAGCCAGAGCAATCAGACAACAAAAGGATGTCAAGGGGATACAGATCGGAAAAGAAGAAGTCAAAATATCACTATTTGCAGATGATATGATAGTATATTTAAGTGATCCCAAAAGTTCCACCAGAGAACTACTAAAGCTGATAAACAACTTCAGCAAAGTGGCTGGGTATAAAATTAACTCAAATAAATCAGTTGCCTTCCTCTATACAAAAGAGAAACAAGCCGAGAAAGAAATTAGGGAAACGACACCCTTCATATTAGACCCAAATAATATAAAGTACCTCGGAGTGACTTTAACAAAGCAAGTAAAAGATCTGTACAATAAGAACTTCAAGACACTGAAGAAGGAAATTGAAGAAGACCTCAGAAGATGGAAAGATCTCCCATGCTCATGGATTGGCAGGATTAATATAGTAAAAATGGCCATTTTACCAAAAGCAATCTACAGATTCAATGCAATCCCCATCAAAATACCAATCCAATTCTTCAAAGAGTTAGACAGAACAATTTGCAAATTCATCTGGAATAACAAAAAACCCAGGATAGCTAAAGCTATCCTCAACAATGAAAGGACTTCAGGGGGAATCACTATCCCTGAACTCAAGCAGTATTACAGAGCAATAGTGATAAAAACTGCATGGTATTGGTACAGAGACAGACAGATAGACCAATGGAATAGAATTGAAGACCCAGAAATGAACCCACACACATATGGTCACTTGATTTTTGACAAAGGAGCCAAAACCATCCAATGGAAAAAAGATAGCATTTTCAGCAAATGGTGCTGGTTCAACTGGAGGTCAACATGTAGAAGAATGCAGATCGATCCATGCTTATCACCCTGTACAAAGCTTAAGTCCAAGTGGATCAAGGACCTCCACATCAAAGCAGACACACTCAAACTAATAGAAGAAAAACTAGGGAAGCATCTGGAACACATGGGCACTGGAAAAAATTTCCTGAACAAAACACCAATGGCTTACGCTCTAAGATCAAGAATTGACAAATGGGATCTCATAAAACTGCAAAGCTTCTGTAAGGCAAAGGACACTGTGGTTAGGACAAAACGGCAACCAACAGTTTGGGAAAAGATCTTTACCCATCCTATCTCCAGATAGAGGCCTTATATCCAAAATATACAAAGAACTCAAGAAGTTAGACCACAGGGAAACAAATAACCCTATTAAAAAATGGGGCTCAGAGCTAAACAAAGAATTCACAGCTGAGGAATGCCGAATGGCGGAGAAACACCTAAAGAAATGTTCAAAATCTTTAGTCATAAGGGAAATGCAAATCAAAACAACCCTGAGATTTCACCTCACACCAGTGAGAATGGCTAAGATCAAAAACTCAGGGGACAACAGATGCTGGTGAGGATGTGGAGAAAGAGGAACACTCCTCCATTGTTCGTGGGATTGCAAACTGGTACAACCATTCTGGAAATCAGTCTGGAGGATCCTCAGAAAATTGGACATTGAACTGCCTGAGGATCCAGCTATACCTCTCTTGGGCATATACCCAAAAGATGCCCCAACATATAAAAAAGACACGTGCTCCACTATGTTCATTGCAGCCTTATTTATAATAGCCAGAAGCTGGAAAGAACCCAGATACCCTTCAACAGAGGAATGGATACAGAAAATGTGGTACATCTACACAATGGAATATTACTCAGCTATCAAAAACAACGACTTTATGAAATTCGTGGGCAAATGGCTGGAGCTGGAAAATATCATCCTGAGTGAGCTAACCCAAACACAGAAAGACATACATGGTATGCACTCACTGATAAGTGGCTATTAGCCCAAATGCTTGAATTACCCTAAATGCCTAGAACAAATGAAACTCAAGACAGATGATCAAAATGTGAATGGTTCACTCCTTCTTTAAAAGGGGAACAAGAATACCCTTGGCAGGGAAGAGAGAGGCAAAGATTAAAACAGAGACTGAAGGAACACCCATTCAGAGCCTGCCCCACATGTGGCCCATGCATATACAGCCATCCAATTAGACAAGATAGATGAAGCAAAGAAGTGCAGACTGACAGGAGCCGGATGTAGATCGCTCCTGAGAGACACAGCCAGAATACAGCAAATACAGAGGCGAATACCAGCAGCAAACCACTGAACTGAGAATAGGACCCCCGTTGAAGGAATCAGAGAAAGAACTGGAAGAGCTTGAAGGGGCTCGAGACCCCATATGTACAACAATGCCAAGCAACCAGAGCTTCCAGGGACTAAGCCACTACCTAAAGACTATACATGGACTGACCCTGGACTCTGACCTCATAGGTAGCAATGAATATCCTAGTAAGAGCACCAGTGGAAGGGGAAGCCCTGGGTCCTGCTAAGACTGAACCCCCAGTGAACTAGACTGTTGGGGGGAGGGGGACAATGGGGGGAGGGTGGGGAGGGGAACACCGATAAGAAAGGGGAGGGGGGAGGGGGATGTTTGCCCGGAAACTGGGAAAGGGAATAACACTCGAAATGTATATAAGAAATACTCAAGTTAATAATAAAAAAAATAAAATAAAAAAAATGGGGTTCAGAGCTAAACAAAGAATTCACAGCTGAGGAATGCCGAATGGCTGAGAAACACCTAAAGAAATGTTCAACATCTTTAGTCATAAGGGAAATGCAAATCAAAACAACCCTGAGATTTCACCTCACACCAGTGAGAATGGCTAAGATCAAAAACTCAGGTGACAGCAAATGCTGGCGAGGGTGCGGAGAAAGAGGAACACTCCTCCATTGTTGGTGGGGTTGCAAACTGTTACAACCATTCTGGAAATCAGTCTGGAGGTTCCTCAGAAAATTGGACATTGAACTGCCTGAGGATCCAGCTATACCTCTCTTGGGCATATACCCAAAAGATGCCCCAACATATAAAAAAGACACATGCTCCACTATGTTCATCGCAGCCTTATTTATAATAGCCAGAAGCTGGAAAGAACCCAGATGCCCTTCAACAGAGGAATGGATACCGAAAATCTGGTACATCTACACAATGTAATATTACTCAGCTATCAAAAAGATTGACTTTATGAAATTTGTGGGCAAATGGTTGGAGCTGGAAAATATCATCCTGAGTGAGCTAACCCAATCACAGAAAGACATACATGGTATGCACTCATTGATAAGTGGCTATTAGCCCAAATGCTTGAATTACCCTAGATGCCGAGAACAAATGAAACTCAAGACGGATGATCAAAATGCGAATGCTTCACTCCTTCTTTAAAAGGGGAACAAGAATACCCTTGGCAGGGAAGAGAGAGGCAAAGATTAAAACAGAGACTGAAGGAACACCCATTCAGAGCCTGCCCCACATGTGGCCCATACATATACAGCCACCCAATTAGACAAGATAGATGAAGCAAAGAAGTGCAGACTGACAGGAGCCAGATGTAGATCGCTCCTGAGAGACACAGCCAGAATACAGCAAATACAGAGGCGAATGCCAGCAGCAAACCACTGAACTGAGAATAGGACCCCCGTTGAAGGAATCAGAGAAAGAACTGGAAGAGCTTGAAGGGGCTTGAGACCCCATATGTACAACAATGCTAAGCAACCAGAGCTTCCAGGGACTAAGCCACTACCTAAAGACTATACATGGACTGACCCTGGACTCTGACCTCATAGGTAGCAATGAATATCCTAGTAAGAGCACCAGTGGAAGGGGAAGCCCTGGGTCCTGCTAAGACTGAACCCCCAGTGAACTAGACTGGTGGGGGGAGGGCGGCAATGGGGGGAAGGTTGGGAGGGGAACACCCATAAGGAAGGGGAGGGGGGAGGGGGATGTTTGCCCGGAAACTGGGAAAGGGAATAACACTCGAAATGTATATAAGAAATACTCAAGTTAATAAAAAAAAAAAAAATCCCTGCAAAAAAAAAAAAAAAGAAGTCCATATTAGGCAGAAGTGATAATTTATTTGGATAATAACCAGCCCTTGAGAAGCTGAGGCAGAAGGATTACTGTTAGTTCAATACCAGTTTCTATTATAGAGTGACAGAAATCAAGAGAGAGAAGTCCCCAGGCTCCAGACTTGGAAGCCATCTTGTCTCCTCACACCCAGCTTGGCATACTCTAGCTCTCCCTCCCCTCTGCACCATTTAAATGGCTCCACCTGATACAACAAAGTAGACTTTCAGCATAACTTTGCCAGAACGTTAATCTCGGAACCACAGGCGTTAAAACAGTTGTTGTTTTAAGCCACCAATTGATACACAACTGGGGCAGTATGATTTCAGAAATGCAATGTGGTTTAAAAAAAAGGCAAAGAACCCAAAACAATAATTAGTATGTTCTTTCCTTAAGTATTTTCTCTATTTAATATTATTTTTTAAATTTTTATTTATGTGTGTGAATCTGTGTCTTGGAAGAGCAGCAAATGCTCTTGATCTCTGAACCATTTCTCCAGCCCCTTAAGCTTGGATTCTCCTACATTAGGCATATGTGAGTTGGACAAAATGGTTTGGAACATTATAGTGAACTACTAACTTTTTAAAGCATTGACTTCTTAGTAAAAGGAAATATTCTGAAGTCTTAAAACTCACCTGAAGGCTCGGGGTGAATGATTGATGTGCTTTTAATCTGGTGACCCAGGGAAGAGAATAACATCTTCTAATGACAGCTTATGATAAATGTGTTTTTATCTGAATTAATCCTTTATAGAATTTCAAAATACCTGTGTATACTTCTTAATATAATTATGTACAGAAGTCTTAGGCTTGATATTTGACCCTAACTGAAAGGAGTTTAAGATGATAATATGAAAATACATGAGAAAATTGTTTTACAGTAGGCTATTTTTTTCTGTGTCCTAGTTTGCTTTTTGTTGCTGTGATAAAACACTTACTAAAACAACTTGGGGAGTTTTTTGCTTATAGATTATAGCCCGTTACTGAGGGAGAATTTCTGCTAAGGCAAACATTCAAGGCAGAGACTGAGCAGAGTCCTGCTTGTTCCCCTGGCTTGCTCAGCTACCTTCCTACATAGCCCAGGACTACCTGCCCACGGTTGGCACTGCCCACAAGGAACGGCCCCTCCCACATCAACCAGAGATCAAGAGAATGCCCCCACAACATGCCCACAGACTGATCGTACCAAGGTTCCCACTTCCCAGTGGACTCTAGGTGTGTGTCAAGTTGACACTGTCAAGCACTGTCTTGTTTTGACTATACAGTTGTGCTGTTGGTTATTTTCCAGCTGTTTCTCACCAGACTGTTTTTATTTGGTTTTGTCTTGTTTTTTTTTTTAAACAACAAATGTTGGAAGAGATGGAGAATTTGAACTCGTGTGGACTATTGGTAGGTTTGGAAATGGTACAATCACTGTGGAAAACATATGATGCAGCCCTTCAAAAAAAATTAAAAATAGAATCACCACTTGATTCAGCAAACTTACCAAAGGGGTAATACACAGGAGAATTCAAAGTAAAAACTTAGCTGGGTGACAGTGCTACCTGCATTTAGTTCCAGCACTCAGGAAGCAGAAGCAGGTGGACCTCTGAGTTTGAGACTTGCCTAGTCTATAGAGTGAGTTCCAGAATAGCCAAGGCTACACAGAGGAACCCTGTCTCAAAAACAACAACAACAACAAAAACAACAACAACAACAACAACAACTACTACTACTACTACTACTACTACTACTACTACTACTACTACTACAAACCAAAAAAAATCAGAGTAGAAACAAAGAAATATTTATATACCTACATTCACAGTTATCATTATTGATTTAAAAAACAAGCAAATAACAATAACAAAAATCCTTGAAAAGTTCCAAAAGTTCACCACCAGAAGAAGGGATACACAAAACAGAATATTATTCCCCATTAAGGAAAAAGGACAATTGTAGGTTGATGTCTATGTGCATGTGAGGGCTGGCACAAGTTAGGTCAAGTCCATGATTGGACAGTAAAAGAATAAGGCAGAGACAAAACTTTTGTAAGGTGGGAGAGAAGGGGAAGGAGGAGGAGAATCAAGATGGAGACAGAGAAGGATGACCCAGATCCTGGTGGTCTTGAATTGCCAAGGTAGCTGGGATGGATATCTGTAGGCAAATTTATCTTATCTAGGTGGGCGGTTTACATCCTTATCAATTGGTTGTGAGTTCATTGTGAGGATGTATTGTGGATTGAGAATTTAACATATAAATCTGATTGATAAATTACAGTGTATTGAGTCATGATTTCACTGGGTTGTTGGGAATGTGAGCAGAGTCACGGGCAGGGAGCCATGATCGGCCAGCCCAAGCTGAACTTCTAGAGCCCTGATTTTACCAGGTAGCTGGAATCAGAGAGTTTGAGGCTAGCAGAGAGCTGCCAGGAGAGATACTAATCAGAGAAAAATTACGGTTAGTTCCACTAAGATATAGGTGCCCTGCAGAGCCCTGTGGCCCCACGGGTGCCAGTGCAAGCGTGAGATAAAAGGTTCAGTTTTTAAAAAAATAATTACTGCAACAGACAATTTCTAACATATTTCTATAATGTAGATAAACTCTGAGGACACCATCCGTGAAATAAGCCAGGCACAGACAACCACTGTATAACTCTACCCTAGAGGAGGCCCTAAGTAAGGACTGTAGTTCCAGATACAGAACCAGTCCAGGTAGCCATCAGGAGATAAACAGATAAAGAAAATGGATTTTATGCAGCCATAGAGCAAAAGGAAATCATGACACTGTAAGAAGATAGACGGGACTGAATCCCAGGACGCTCACATTACTCCAAACCCTCCCTCTTCATCCTAGGCCCAGAGGCAAGCTGTTCTAGTCAACAGAGAGTTAATCCACCAAACACACTCACCACATCAGTTCTCAGGAGGCTTAGCACTTCTTTACTTATCTCAGAGGACCTCACTGCCCGAGCCCTAGGATCAGTACAGAAACTGGCAGCCATTTTTTTTTCTTCAAATAAGATGAAGACCTCATTCAGTCCATCCTCCACCCTGTAAGGACTCCTTGCGCCCCAGCCTTCCCTGCCGGAGTAGGCAGAAGGTGAGACACAGGCGTACCTATGAGAGTGTGGTTCCCAGATCCCAGGCTGACCAACCGACCGACCCGTGAGAGCTGCAACAGTCCAGAGCTCTTGATGTTGTCCATGCATGGCCTCGCCTTCTCTTCACAGCGAGGGTTCCAGGCTGGCACTTACTTGCTCACTTGTTTGCGTGCTTGTACTTGTTGCCAGTGAGCGCTTAAAGCGGGAACTGTGTGGCTCAGGAGTCTTCATCTTCCATGCCTGGGAGTGTCCGGCCCACAGCAATCAGACTACACTGCTGTTTCAATGAACCCTCCCTGCACATCGACAGAGGTTAGACCTCTTTAAATTAAACTGCAGTGAGTTTTAGTGCCAGGAGTTCCTTTGCAGTGGAACGTTTGCGGAATGGTGGACATCTGAAGGGTAGCCCTCATTAAACAGCAAGGTCCATGTTATTGGTTTAGACAATGTAGGTTCAAGTGTCTTGACAGGCCTATAAGCAAACTACCTCATGGCCACAGATCCCACCTTCTATGGGAAAAGCGTTTTGCGACCTAAACAACCAGTACTGCTGAGGCAGAGACAGTATAAGATCTCCTCAGGTCCGTTAACCATATAATAAAGTCTGACACAGTCCAGACCCTGCCCGAGGCAGTGACCTTGGAAAGACTTTTCTGAGGAGCCTGTGTGAACTCCATGCCAGCAAGAGGTGCTTCATAGAACCACAAGCCCCTTTGTGAGAACAGCCTGTCACTTACTGTTCATACGCTCGGTACTTGTTTAAGATAATAAAACGTAAGACTGTCCAGAAATCTGGGTGGTGCAAAACCAATTAAATGTGTTTTTAATAAAGATTCTTCTCTTCTTATCACAAGAACATAGACAACCTTGGTAATAAGCCACCCCAGGTGAACAGCATGACGGACATTGTTTGCAGTACGGATGTTTTCTAGCAAATCTTTAATATAGATGAAGTTAACTTAGTTCATGTGTT
The DNA here is from genome assembly GCF_021556685.1 of Rattus norvegicus. Classification (NCBI taxonomy): domain Eukaryota; kingdom Metazoa; phylum Chordata; class Mammalia; order Rodentia; family Muridae; genus Rattus; species Rattus norvegicus. Next base: position 271,174,917 of record NC_141534.1, on the reverse strand, counting down.
TTACTTGTAGAAACATCTAGCACAAAGCTTTCACATAAATATTAAAGAAAACCAGTGCCTCACAGTTAACTTCACGAAATAATACTAATCAATACTGAGGAGACACAAGCTACACTTTTCCTGATCCTCCCCCCCACCCCTGACATTGTCCTATCTGTGTCCTCCTGTTGCTTTCCTCACTTTGATTTCTAATACTTGTCCCAATATATGTTTCACCAAAACAAGAGTTACTGCCACATAACATAAACACCAAATGTCACGGCGGGGAGGGGTGTTGTTATTTTCTAAGCAGATTGTTTGGTCAGTGTTAGGAAGGCCAAATCAGAGTTTCAGCAAATCTTCGTGAATTCTGTTGTCAAGGTGATTCATGAAAATTATCTGAGGCTTAGTGGCGTGTTGCAAGAGTAACACAAATAGTGCTACAACTCCCTTTATACGTGAGAGACGGGGGTTGGAATCTCATCACACGAAACAAAATAGCATGTTAAAGATAAATTTATGGAATTATTATAAAAGAGGCATTAGGACTCCCTCTTGGGGCTCTTAGTCTCATTAATAAAATAATTTAAGAATGGACCCAAAAGGAGGCTCGAGTATGATTCTGTCAGAGTTTAAAAGAAAGACCCGGAGGCAGGCAAGCTGTATTCAACAGCTACCACAGGAGAGGAGGAGAGGGTGCCACGTTGTTTGAGATAGCACAGAGGTCAGGCATGGCAGGGAGACAGGCTTTGCTTAGATTAAGAGCCAAAATGTTAGGGAAGACTAAGGTTTTAGGGAAGGCAAGCTTAGAAAAGAGAAAGAAGTAGAAAGGAAGGGGGAGGAATGGGGAAGAGGAGGGGGAAGACAAAAGGGAGGGAGGGAGGGAGGGAGGGAGGGAGGGAGGGAGGAAATGTTGGGATTCAGACCAGAACAAACAGCTGAAGTGCATGCTTAATGTACCAAAATCGACCAGGCCTACAGGTTCTCCCAGCATCCCTTGGCTCCTTCCTGGAAAACTCCACCCTCTACCCTGAACTTTTCAGCCCAGGGACTGTGCTTCCCCCTCCCAGAGGCTGTTTCCTATATAACCCAGAACTTTTGGTCTCTCCTCCACCCCCAACCCCCATTTCTCCCATCTTTCCCTCTTTCTGCTCAAATGTGCTCTCTCTCTCTCTCTTCCCCTCCCCTCTGTCTCCCTCCTCACAATGACTTCCTTGAACTCACCCCAAAGGGGTTTTCCAATAAACTTGTCTTTATACTCTAATCTGTCTTGAACTGGTTCATTTCACCAGTGGAGAAATAACTTATCTGGAAAGAAGGGAGGGACAAAGGAAGGGAGGGAGGGAAAGAGGGAGGAAGGACAAGCAGAATTAATATTGGGAATAATTCAGAAAATGAGCAAACTTGCTACAGAGCTGTGAGGCCTCAGAAGCTACTTCACTAGGCGCAAGGATTACATACAATCTTATTAAAGGACTAATTAACCCACCCATCTTAAGATCATTCAACTTCCTACAGGGTATCCTAGCCATGACCGACCCAGCTCAACTGGGACATCTGGTCTCCCCTCAGGCCAGAGCTTCTAGTCTCTTCACCAGGAGCTTCTTCTGCCTAACAATCCCATCAAGTAATATTTTGTAGCTTTCACATTTTATTAGATTGATTTTATAACTAGACTCATAATCTTTAGAACACTGTGGAGGGTGTGTGTGTGTGTGTGTGTGTGTGTGTGTGTGTGTTGGCATGAAGGGGTATGGAACCCAGGTTGACTTCAAATTTACTGTGCTGCAGCCTGGGCTGTCCTCACAGTCACATTTCCTGCCTCGGGCTCCAGAGCAGGGGGTCACAGGCACGTGCACTACAGACTGTAGGGTTTTGTGGTTAAAACAAAAAGTAAAAGGTGTGGATATAAGTGTTTTCCATTGGGGAAAATATCAACCAAAAAAATGGAACAATAGTAAATTCCAAAATCTAAGGAAGAGCACATTTAGAATCTTAGGAAATTCAGAGTCTTTTAGAGTGAGAATTTTTTTTCTCCTGAAGGTAACTCACTGATATATCTATGTCTCCCCTTCCTTGTGAAACTTATGCATAGGAGTTCAGATCTTTGAATCTCCCCTATCTGATAAAACGTTTGTTTATACAGAGGCCCCACTGCATTCCCAGGAACTTGATGGCCCCACTTTCCTCAAGAAGGCCCCTTTATCTCACCTTTCACTTCGTTTCCCATGTGCTGATTCCTTTTAAGCAGTCAGTTGCAAGGCTGTGAAGTTGGACCCCAGTCAAAGGGGAAAAGAGAGTCATAACTTGAGTTAGACTAGAACTAAATATGCTCCCTGCCTTGGTGTGCTTGCTTCCTGCCCTGGTGAGCTTGCCCCTGCCCCGTTGTGCTTGCTAGCCTGGATTAGGTTGTGCAACCTATCCTAATACTATTAAGAAGGTAAGCAAGCGGGGGTTGGGGATTTAGCTCAGTGGTAGAGCGCTTGCCTAGCAAGCACAAGGCCCTGGGTTTGGTCCCCAGCTCTGAAAAAAAAAGAAGTTAAGCAAGCATTCTTAGTCTTGTACATAAAAGAATTTAGAAGCAAACTTGGGCGGAAGCTCAAGGACAATTTTGTTGTGTTAGCGAAGTAAACAGCAGAACTAGCAAGCTGGGATATCCAAGGAGCTGCCTGGGATAGGGAGATAGAGAGGAGGAGGAGTCCTGCACCGGAAGTCGGAAGTCACCAAGCGCTGGTAAAGCAAAAGGTAGCTGGGTGGGCAGAGCTTCCAGGGGAAACTATGGAAAAGCCTAACCTGGGAGGGTAGGTATCCGGTGCTACCGTGCTGACTGACAGAGGAGGCTCTGCAGTGGTAGCACCGAAAGTTGGGCTTCTGGGAGGAAAGTGTATATTACAGTGGTTAACCTTCTCTCCTTAGCATTCAGAAAGCAGCCCGCCTCCATCTTGGGCTTGAAAGCAGTCTTACAGTAATGTCAAACTAAGCTAGGCCCTCTTCATGATTAAATCTGTTTCTCAAGGATTGCTATGTCCCACCTGTAACCTTAAGTACAAATGAGTCTGTACTGCCTGTTCTGGGAACTGGCAACCACGCCTTTACTTTAAAAGGTTATGACACCCTTGTTAAGACCACTTTGCAACCCTGCCTTTGCTTCGGGAGATTGCTATGACCCACCGGGGCATAGGTTCTACTTCTGTAGCCACACCCATTTCCCTACTAGGAAACCTCCACATCTTACGTTCCATGCCCAGTGCTGATCTTTTAGAGGAAGATAGCCGGTGTACACGAAAAAGATTGCTCTGATTAATTTGGCCACGATTTGAGTTCGTGGCCTTTCTCCTTGCATAAACAGCATGTCTTGAGGTAGTCTGGGGTTCCCAAGAGATGAAATCCTAGCCAGGTCCACCTGACTCTTAAAATGAAAGGACACTAGTATGCAATCTCTCGGGACTCTGTCCAAGACCAGAGCCTGAACTTAAATTCAACTCTTTTGACCAGGAGGAAGTAGTTTTGCCTTCCTTAACTGGCTCTGACAAATTGGACCCCTACAGCTCTTCATATGGTAATTTAAATTTCAATGAGGGAGGGGCAAAGATATAGATATAGATATAGATTACATTTATTTATCCGCTTTACAACCCAGAATCAGCCCTTCCTCTTCTCCCAGAACCCCCTCACACAAGTCCTCCCCCATTCTCCTTAGAAGGGAAGCCTCCTTGCATGTTACCAGGGGGTCACAAAGAAACAGACCACACCACTAGAAGTGTCTAACAAAGCAAAACTTTACTCTTGATCAAGAGTGTGTGTTGGGAAGAGCAAGCAGACCAAACAGGAAGTACAATTGGTTTTTATTCTACTCAGACTGTGGCTGTGCCTCTTCCCCCATCGGCTGGCGTCCAATCTCACAGTCTTTTGCTATTGGCTATTGTTAAAATAATCCATCAAAGGAAATGAAGTAAAGGGCCAGGCCACTTTAATACGGCAAAATAGCAGGGCCTTTGTGTTGTGGGATTAAAACATTTGCATTCAAGGGGTGTGTGTGTGTGTGTGTGTGTGTGTGTGTGTGTGTGTGAAGAAAACATTTGGATTCTTTGTGGTAAATAAGGTTGCAGTGTTGGGTAGGAAAGACACATATTTAACATTTAATGCTTCTTGCACCAGGAAAACTGAAGGCTGAGTCCTCAACCTCTAAAGTCACTGTGACATTAGCATGCCTACTGTGTGCTAAGTACTGTTCTAAGCACTCTGCAGCGTGGTTCATCTGCTCCACAACACTGTGAGCTAAGTGCCAGAACCCAGGCTGCTCAGATCACACTCATCAGCTCTCTCCCCACCCTCAGTGCTGATCCTGTATGCAGACAGACTTCAGGCTACCAGAATCCGAGCTATCGTGGAACTACGGGTGACAGTGTCCAGTATAAATGGAGACAGGTTAGCTGACTGGGCCACCTCTGTGCATCCTCAAGGTCATACTTTTCTTTCCTCCATGTAAGGCTCTCTTCCTTCCTTTTCTCAAACTCCATGAAAGGAACATTCCTACTGCCAGGTCCCATCATACATCTCCCCAAACCACCAACCTGGTGGGTCAAGGAACATTCTGACTCTATGCCCAATATTGATATAGAGACCTTCTAGTAAACACTAAGGCTAAAGTTATTTAGGAGCAGTGGACAACACCACCACGTCAAGGAACTTGGCAAGGCTGGCTCCAAGCCCTTACAGCTTTCAAGTTAAGTGGTGAACCCTGAGTTCACTTGTATTCTGAGCATAGCATTCCTACCACGACAGCAAAAACCAGAGGTAGGATTTGCTAAGGCAGGAAATAAAACCAATTGTATTCAGAGTTTCTGAGGCATTTTTCTGCTAAATAATGCAGTCCACGTCCGAAACACAACTGTCACGCATCTAAACAAATCCAGATGCCCTTTTGTTCCAACTCTTTCAGGTTCCACAGGGGCCCTCGAACACTCACTGTAGTCCTGTTTGACATCAAGGGGGAGGGGACTATTTTGGAGAAAGAATTTAGCAGAAAAGGTTTATTTATTCTTATCATGAGAACAGCTACAATCAGAGAGGTCCCAGTCAAATCTTCAAAGTGGCAATCTGACAAGCATTATGGGATCCAAGCCTCTATCAAGTCACAAAAGCCACTAGAGTTTGACAAAGTAGAAAGGGGAGAAAACGTATTTATGTGCAGTTCACGTTCGATTTGGTGTACCCATCTTGAGCAGTCTATCAAAATAACTGTGAGAAATTCTACAAAAGCTATGGAGTCAGTAACAGAGTGCTTGCACTCTGGTATCCAAGGTGATCGCTGTTGTTGTTTTTGAAGGTTGTTTGTTATGTTGTTGTTTTAATTCACAGGCATCTTACAGAACAGGAAGGGCTAATTAAAGTCTGTAGGTTTGACTGCTACATCTCCAACATTCCTTGGCAGAGAAGAATTGGCACCTAATTGGTGTTAGATCCACTTATCCCAAAGATCGCCTCCTGGCTGCTTGCACTTCTAGTAAATAAAAGACAGTCGGCAGTTTGGTGTGCATTAACCTGACCGAAAGCCGCAGGCACAGCAAGAACCAGACTGATGTGTGTGTCCTCACCTGTGACTGTGTGAGGGAAACTTTGGCTTGCAGTTTATCACACCACACCGCATTTATCCTTGACACTTCTTCTGAAAGAGCTAGAAGGATAAAGAGTGAGAAAGGGCAGAGGAGGAGAGACAGAGGGGGAGGCAGAGGGGGAGGGAGAGGGAGAGAGGGAAGGGGAGGAGAAAGAATGAGTGAGAGTGAGCTCCCTAAGATGGTGGCTTCTCTTTCCCAGAAGGCACTGGAAGGAGAGACAGCAGGAAGGCACTAGGGTGGATACCTAAACAGGACTGGAAGGTAAAGGGAAAGCCCAGATGATGTTTATTTAGTGAGCTCCTGCCACCCTGAAGGGGGCTGTTTGCTTAGTGTGTAATATGGCGTTACTTTTTGCCCTTCCCACATCTGGCCTTTTGTCTTGCTTGTATTTGGCCCCTCAGAACAAGCAGATGATCCCTAAATGAGCAACATCGGAGTTCACGTCTGCTTTCTCATAAACAAGAGTCTAACTCTATCAGCCGCATGTGGGTCAGATCTCAGGAAATCCTGTTAGGTATTTCTTGACCTGTCCTCTACTTCTAGTTATTTGGAAATAATACACTTTGGAGCTGGGGTATGTTGTTTGGGTGCCTGCATACGATACCTGAAGTACTTCATTTCTTCAGTACTTCATAAACCAGGCCTGGCATCCATGGAAGCCGGCATTTCCAGCCTCTGGGACATGGGTAGCGGCAGGATGATTGGTATTTTGACTATCAGCTATACAGCAAGTTCAAGGCCAGCCTTTGCTTTCACACAAGAAAGCAAAATAAAATAAAACAACACCCACACAACTCTCAAAGCGAACTGTTAGCTTCAAACCTTGGCAAAGCTCAGGCAGGCTTGGTTAGCTGTGATCCGAGGGCAGGGGCAGGGGCGGGGTGGGGGTGGGTGGAGTGATGACAGAAGAGGGCTGAGTATATGGTGACCCAATTAGGAGGGTGTATGTTTCTTACTTCTTTCCTCACTGAGCCACGGTTGTCTCATGTAAAGACTGGTTTGCACCAGCCTCTTTTCACTGCGCACGTGTATGCACAGCTGGAAGGGCACACACAACTCCAACAGAGAGACTGAAGGACCGATGTGCCCATCCTGTGAAAAGTAAAGAGCAGGAAAGAACCATCAACCTTCAGGCAAGGCCCACGACTCTGTGTCTGCAGACACTATGCTCAACCAAACTCCTCTCACTTTGTCAAAGTCTGTACCAAAGTACATATACGGTTAAGGGGCCACTTGAATTATTTTAAATAAAAAGTCCACACTGTTGCCACGTATGTTGTGTAGCCATCAGCACCAGCTTTCTCAAGAACATCCCCATCATCTCCAGTTGAGACTCTCATTACAAGGCTACTGTCAATTATCTGTGTAAGGTCCTGTTCTAGTTAGGCACAGTATTGATGCGATGAGACACCGAGACCAAAAGTAACTTGGGAAGGAAGGAAAGGGTTTCTGTGGCTTGCACTTCCATATCTGAGTCCATCACTGAAGGAGGCCAGGAACTCAAACAGAACCCAAACCTGGAGGCAGAGAGCTAATGTGGTGTGTGTGTGTGTGTGTGTGTGTGTGTGTGTGAGAGAGAGAGAGAGAGAGAGAGAGAGAGAGAGAGAGAGAGAGAGAGAGCGAGCGAGCTTGCACCTCTTACTGGCTTGCTTCTCATGACATACTCAGCCCCTGTTTTCTTACAGAATTCAGGACAACCACCCCAGGAATGGCACACCTAATGAGCAAAGGCTCTCCCCATATCAATCACTAATTAAAAAAATGCCTGGCCACAGCTCTCTCTACTCAGATCCCACTGGGAGAGAGCTGGATTCTCAGAAGTGCTGACACACCCAAGAGCACAGATAAGACCACCATTTATGCTCACATTCCTGGCCCAAGAGGAACCCTCACAGAGCCCTCTGGACACAGGAACTGAAGAGCAGTCTTGGACAGGATCCTTCCGGTTTCTGTCTGCACCTTGAGCTGACCCTGTGCCACAGCTCTCTCTACCCAGATCCTCCTGGGAGAGAGCTGCCCTCTCAGTAGTGCTGACATGCAGGCTTCCAGGAGGATCAAGCCACTGTCAGAGACAGCAAGACTGGCTAACACTAGAGATAAGCAGACAGCGAGAGGCAAGGGCAAGAACCTAAGCAACAGAAACCAAGGCCGCTTGACATCATCAGAACCCAGTTCCCCCACCCAGCAAGCCCTCGATATCCCAACACATCAGAAAAGCAAGATTTCGATTTAAAATCACAACTCATGATGTTAGAGGACTATAAGAAGGACATAAATAACTCCCTTAAAGAAATACAGGACAACAAAGGTAAAGAGGTAGAAACCCTTAAAGAGGAAACACAAAAATCAACCAAACAGGTGAAGGAACTGAACAAAACCATCCAGGATCTAAAAATGGAATTAGAAACAATAAAGAAATCACAAAGGGAGACAACCCTAGAGACTGAAAACCTAGGAAAGAAAATGCCTTACTGCCAGATCTTATGGAGGTATTTTTTTCAACTGAGGTTCCGTCCTTTTAGATAACTCTAGCTGTGTGAAGTCGACATAAGCTGACCCGCACAGGAACCTCATGTAAGTGGGATAACTCATGTGTTTCCTTCTGAGTCTTGGTTATGGAAACAATGTCTCAAGCAGGGTTCGTTCATATCCTGCTTGGCACATACTCCAATGTTACTAATTTCTAAAGCTAAGTAATATTTCTTCCTTTTCAATACGCTCTAATAGACTTGATGAAAATCTCTTTATTGTTTCTGCATACCCTTAATAATAAAATTTACTTCCTGGCCCTAGCTACATGGTAGGAAGTTTCAGCAAATGTACGTATCTGCAGGCTTGTGTGACAGCAGTTAGAAAACCACTCTGTCTTGTGGTATAGGTGTGGACCAGAGATAGGAATGGGGTAGGAAGCTTAGGGGCTCCATCCCAAGGCCAGAGCGAGCTTCAACAGCTCATTAACACAGAGCCCTATCCTCTGTCTGTCTCCTTTTAAGCTCATGTAGTGGCTTCCACTGTAAATTTAAATCATAATCTTCCTTTCTGTTTCCCTGCTGGGACAGGGTCCCATGGTGTAACCCTTAGCAACCTGTAACTGTGTAAGGCAGGCTCTATATTTAGTTCACCTTTGTATGTCTGACCAGACCTCGTGGTCCTGGTAACTTGACTCCCCACCTAGTGCTGGTTTCTTTCCCTCAGTACTCCCACCCCAGTCTGTCAACTGTAGGCTAACTTTCCTACTGTCAAGATGAAAAACATCAGGCTCTGCTCTCTAATTGTGAGGCAACTCTGTTGTTTCGTCTGTAGCTGACTCCACGAAAGCTGAAAGCCAGTAACAGAATTCAGATTATAACCAGAGAAATACTTCTGCCCTCAGAGCTGATCAGCATGTTATAATTACATTTCTGTTTCGCATTACTACTGTTCAGACTGTCTTCAAAGGGGACTCTTCACGTTGATTTCCCTTTCTGATACCTGGGTTGCTTCAGGTTGGCTTGGTTTTTGCTCGATGCCTATTTGGACCATGCCTTTCTTACTGCTTCTGTTTTCCTGGGTTTTAAAAGGCATTTTAAATTGCTTTTCTGCAGCCACAGCAATGAGCAGAGCCTTCCTCAGTATGTCCCCAGTGGACCATGGCTTCTAAGTATTCCTCCTGTCTGGAATCTATTCTGCTTTTCCTCTTGAAGAGTGCACACAAATCTGGTTCTAATTTGGACCAGGATTTCATACTTGAATCATAGCTTTTTAATACAGCTCTCTGTTTTCCCCCAAATGCCCAGCTGCCTTAATTGTTTGCAGTCTGTGGCTATTCTGCTCCAGGTTCTCAGCCATGAAAATCACTCTGTTGAAGAGAGTTTGGATTTAGAAATGAAGCATTTAATGTCTATTGCTAATTTTCTGTATTTTTAACTCTATCGGTTACTTTTGTGTTACTGTAATAAAACACCATTTTCAAAAGAACTTAAGGAAGAGAGTTTATTTAGGTTTATGGTTCCAAAGGGATACAGTCCACCATGACAGGGGAAGCATAGAGGCCAGAGCAGGGGAACCCCTCATGCCTGCACTATTGAGATATTTTCTCTCCCAAGGCACCACCCCAACTGAAGCAAGAGTTCAAATACAGGAGTCTGAAGAGACTTTCCTCATCTAAGCCACTGCACTACCTTACCAGGGTTATTGACGTTTTGCACTTTCCCTAAAGAAATAATGATAAAACCCCATAAACTCAGAGGAAACTAAGTCCAGCAGTACAGGCTGGGCCACAGGGTGAGATACTAAAGCTGCTTCATGGGAAAGCGGGGCAGTTAATACTTCTCTGAAATTAACATGCTTGCTATAAAATTTATACGTTGAGTAACTTGGGTAGCAATTATAAGGGAAATGGACCTGAAATTATTACACTTGAGAATATTATGCAGCCATTGAAAATGTCTGTGGGGAATTTATAATGTTATTTGTAATAGAGGGGCATAAAATTCATAGGAAGTCTACCTAAAAAGCAACAATGGAATGTTTATAAGTCTCATTTATTTCCCTCTTCATACCTACCTAGGACCTCACATTTTCATAGGTAAATACAAATTACTTTTAGAGTAAGGAAAAACACAAAAGGGAAGTGTAGCATGTTTCTTTATCAAATGATGCCCAGTTTGACATGTTTTATTGACTACAATTCTAACAGTAAAAATGGACCAAGCCTCATAGAATATATACACATATATATTATGTAGAAAAAACAGAGAAAAATTAATGCTTGGAGTGAGACACTGTATTGCTGTTAAGAGATAGAATGTAGCCATTATGTGGGTCACTCTGTCAATGGATACTAACTTTTTGCTAAGATATATATCATTAATGAATAGACCTCAAATTCAAAATTAAGGTTTGTCTGTTGCTCACATTGTTGGCTTCAATGGTGTCAGGGTGGCCCTACCTGGCATTCACCAACTTTTCCCCATAGGATGCTAACTGAGAGAACCTGCTGTGAACAGAGTACTCTCGGGTAGTGGAAACAGATACAATGTTTAAAGCCTGTATAGGTTTTCCGATGAGTCAGACATGGAGTATGTACTTCCATGCCATTTGGTCAGAGGTAGGCTTGTCCAGAGGAGGAGAGTAACTGATAAGGCTTAGCACTGTTTATGGTGAAGTGTGTTCTACCTGAATGAATACCTTTGATGGCTAAGGAGACAGCTGGGTGTTGGTAAAGTGCTTGCTGCATAAACACAGGGACCTGAACTGATCTCCAGAATCCCATCTATACCGACACCGTAGGCAGGCCTGGTGTCCTGTGCTTATGATCTCAGCGCGGTGGATGTGTAGATAGGCAAATCCCTGGGGCTTGCTGGCCAGTCAGCCTAGCCTAGTCCATATCAGGTGGAGACAAATCCCAAAAAAACAAGAGTATTATGGGCAGTAATACCTGAGTTGCCCCCTGAATTCCACATGTACGCACGCACGTACACACGAGGGGGAGGGGGTGACATGAACTCACGCACGCACGCACGCGGGGGAGGGGGTGACATGCACGCACGCATGCGGAGGAGGGGGAAATACGCACGCACACGGGGGAAGGGGGTGACATGCACGCACGTACGCACGCACGCATGCACGCACGCACGCGGGCCAGGGTGGGGGTGAGGGATGAGTAAAGGCTTTTGTTACTCTTTGCTGCTGTGAATTAACTACCAAAAAGGTTGAATAGCCTTTTTGAGCACTTTTGGCTGTTTGTATGTTTTCTGTGGATGAGATCTTTAGGAGAATTTTCTAAAGGTTTGTTTCTTGTTCTTCTGTACAAATTCCTCCAATAGTGGAGAAATTTACTCTTCCAATCACATCATTGGCGGAACTACTGCAGTTGGGTTTTTATAATTTTTTTTGTCTGAGTTCATATTTGCCATATAAAACTTGTCCATTTTAGTCTGTCAAAATCACTAGCCTTATTATCAATGGCTTTGGGTTTTGTCTTATTTAGAAAGCCTTCCTCACTCCAAAATTACTAGCAGTTTCCTGTGTTCTTTACATACCTCTGTTGGTTCACCTTTTACTCTTAAATGTTCACCCACCTGGGGTTTATTTTTCTCTAAGACTAGCAGTTTCAGGCCTCCATCAATGCCTTTAGTCTGTGTTCACACCAAGTACAGTCTTTTAATTTTCCCACCTCTTGTCTCAGCTTATTCCTCGTGTTTGTTTACACTGACCACCAGGCTCTCCTGCCTTATTGGTTTTTATTAAGCAACTGCCACAGAAATTCATATTTTCTATTTTTTTTCTGTTCACACTGTATTCACTTTGACTTTAGTTTTCATTGATTAGATGTTTCCTTCAACTTCACTTGCTCTTTTTCTGGTTTCAATATATTCTGCTAGAGTACATTCTGCAATTAAAATATTTCATTTCCTCTTTGACCTAAATGTTCTTTAAGAAACTAGTTCGAACTGGTTCAGAAATCAAAGTTGGTAGATCATTTCAACCTGTTCTAATTCCCACCCTCTGAGTGATTTCTCTGTTACCATGAACAGCCCGTTCAAACGCTGCAAAAAACCACAAGACAGATGGGTATTGGGTCCAGTGATTTGAGCACTGACTGTCTGCTGACACTGGCACCTTTGCCTACCTGGGCTCTGTGGAGTGTAACATCTAGTAGGGCTACAGATGAATGGCACCAGATAAGCAAGCCAGCGACATCTTCTGGGAGGAACTGGAATCGTGGCGGGCCAAAAGTGATGATGGATTCTGTTTTGGGGAAATTAGTGCTCCCCACATGTGGACCTCACTAAAAAGCTGGCAGGTTACAAGTATTTCCATGTGGCTATTACCACATTTCTGATAAGAAAGAACTAAAGAGGGGAGGTTTGGTTTCCCTCCTGGTTTAAAAGGAGGCAGGGTCCACTGTGGCATGAAACGAAGTAGCCAGTTACAACCGTCCACAGTCGGGAAGCAGTGCATTACTTACCTTTCTGTTGCTGTGATAAAACACCACCATAGAAAGCAACGTAGAGGAGAGAGGGTCTCCTTTGGCTTGTGATCCAATTACAGTCCGTCGTGGGTGGCGAGGGTTTAGCAACACTGAGGGAAAGCATGGAGGTGGCTCATCACATTTTCATCCGAACACTGGAAGCAGGAAAGAGCGGGACTTGCGGATGTTGTGTTTTATAAAAAAGGGGAGCCAAGGCTATGTTTTGGTAGAGCCAGGTATGATGAGGTGGGAAGGGTGTGTCGGTGGGCCTGTGCTGAGGCATCCCTTTCCCATGAGGTAACAACCATACATTGGGTATAGTATAGAACAGAGTTTATTTGGGGGCATGGGAAGGGGAATTGAGAAGGGAGTAGAGGCAAAGAGAGACAGAGAGAGGAGACAGAGACGGAGAGGCCAGTCAGGAACATGTGGTAGGGAGGAGGAAGGGGAGAGGGAGAGGGAGAGGGAGAGGGAGAGGGAGAGGGAGAGGGAGAGGGAGAGGGAGAGGGAGAGAGAGAGAGAGAGAGAGAGAGAGAGAGAGAGAGAGGAGAGAGGAGAGAGAGAGAGAGCGCAAGTGAGAGCAAGCACACAGGCACAGAGAGAGTGAAAGAGAGAGTGTGAGGAGGGGACAAACAACCCCTTTTATATATAGCCAGCCAGGGCTACCTGGCTATTGCCAGGTAACTGTTAGTCAGAGCCTAGAAGGAGGCTGCAAGCCCCTACTCCTCTTCTCCCCTCCCAAAAGGGCTACACCTCACCGAGCAGTGCAACCAACTGAGCATCACATGTTCAAATCCATGAGTCTATGGAGGACATGTCCCATTTAAACAGTCACAAGCCGGGAGAGATGAATGCTGGAAGTTCGTTTGTTTTCTCCTTTTAATTCGGTCTGGGAGCCTCAGCCCACCGGATGGTGTTGCCTTCTTCCATGGTTCATCTGCATCCCTCCATTACACCTTCCTGCAAATATGCCTCCTAGACACACAGAGACGTGTGTTTCCATGGTGATTCTAAACGGCGGAGACTCACCATCACAATTCAGTCCCTTGTCAAGATGACATCCAAAGACATCCCTAACTATAAATCACAGCACCTCTAGCCCCCAGAGTCTCTTTCCATCTTGTAATTCAAACTGCATTTACTCCTCCTATAAAGGCCATAGTCATGAACAGTCCACAGTTTTCAAAAGCCCAGAGTCTCTTCCAGGGTTTAAGAAGTCTCTTTTAATTGTGAAATTGCAAAGCAAGTTGCATGACATTAAAACACAAAGGCACAAAATTGAATGCTCCCGTTCCAAAAGGGGAGAGTGAGGACATAGAAAGAAAGATGGAATCAAAACTCAGCAGGGCAAATACCAATCCCCACTGCTCTGTTCTGGTACCCGGGGCTCCTGACAGAATCACCTGGGCTCCAAGAGATTTGGGGCGGGTCTGAACCCCTCATGTCTGCTGGCTGCAATCCTCATAGTTTCCATCTTGGGGCAGCCACACTGCGTACCTGCCCTTTCCTTTAGAAGATATCCCAGATCCTAGTACCTCCAACATCCTAGAACTTCATCACAATTTAGGTTTCCCTCCCCTTCCTAGATTTATGCACTGGTCTCCCAGAGACTCCCTAAAACTCTGCTGTGGGTCTGGAGTTATTTAGAAACTCCCCAGTCTGACCACTAGTAAATTTAACAAAGAAGAGGTTTTTATTCAGTTACTGGTGTCATGCCTGTACCCAGGACTCCAGAGAGCAGCACCCAGGCTCCTCTGTCAGGGGTCTGTAAGGCTAAGTACACAAAGCTATGTCTGGCTTGGCAATCAGAAGGTCCTCCCTACAGAGAAAGCTTGTTTACAAGAGCAGAAACAGCAGGAAAATTTAACCCTTGGCAGCTCTTAACATTTGGAGGTCTCATTTTGCTTTTAGTTCTCTTCTTTTTATTGGATATTTTATGTATTTACATTTCAAATGTTATCTCCTTTCCCCACTCTTCCATACCCCCTCCCCCCTGCTAATTGTAAAGATGCTCCCCCTCCCACCCACCCACTCCCACCTCAACAGCCTGGCATTCCCCTACACTGGGGAAACAAGCCTTCACAGGACCAAGGGCCTCTCCTCCTATTGATGCCAGACAATGCCATCCTCTGCTACATATGTGGCTGGAGCCATGGGTCCTTCAATGTGTACTCATTGGTTGGTGGTTTAGTCCCAGGGAGCTCTGGAGGGGTCCGGTTTGTTGATATTGTTGTTCTTCCTATGATTTGCAAAGTGCTTCAGTCTTTTCCCTAATTCCTCCATTGGGAAGGAAATTGGGGTCTCCTTGTTCAGTCCAACCGTTAGCTGCAACCTTCATCATTTGTATCAGTTAGGCTCTGGCAGAGCATCTCAGGAGACATTCATATCTGGCTCCTGTCAGCAAGCACTTCTTGGAATCAGCAATAGTGACAGGGTTTGATGACTGCATATGGGATGGATCCCCAGGTGGGGCAGGCTCTGGGTGGGTGGTCTTTACTTCAGTTTCTGCTCCACTCTTTGTCCCTGCATTTCCTCCCCTGAGTATTTTGTTCCCTCCTTCTAAGAAGGACTGAAACATCCACACTTTGGTCTTCCTTCTTCTTGAGTTTCATGTGGTCTGTGAATTGTATCTTGGGTATTCCGAGCTTTTGGGCCAATATCTACTTATCAGTGAGTGCATACGGTGTGTGTTCTTTTATGACTGGGTTACCTCACTCAAGATATTTTCTAGTTCCGTCCATTTGCCTAAGAATTTCATGAAGTCATTGTTTTTGACAGCTGAGTAGTACTCCACTGTGTAGATGTACCACATTTTCTGTATCCATTCCTCTGTTGAAGGGCATCTGGGTTCTTCCCAGCTTCTGGCTATTATAAATAAGGCTGCTATGAACATAGTGGAGCACGTGTCCTTGCTATATGTTGGAGCATCTTTCGGGTGTATGCCCTGGAGTGGTATAGCTGGGTCCTCAGGTAGTACTATTTCTAATTTTCTGAGGAACCTCCAGACTGATTTCCAGAGTGTTTTATAGTTCTTTTAAGCATAGAGATTTTAAATTTTTAACCATAAAATTAGCTATCAACTTAACTTAGTCATCACACCTCCTTGGGGGACACCTAACTCCGACACACACTGTGAAGCTTTCTGGGACCTTGGCACAAGCCTCCAGGATCCCTCAGCCTTGTCTCCTTTATGCTTGCAAAGCTGGTTTCATAGAAACAATGGTACCAACTTCAGTTGTCTGCTCAAGATGTAGCTTGGACCCCTGGACTGTACGCTTCAAAAGCTAAATTTAAGAAAACACTTCCGATGCTGTTGTTTTTGAGCAGTGGTGGGGAACCCTTCAGGCCTTCAGGCCATTCTCAGCTCTAACCTGCTCCTCTCAGCTCAGACTTGTGTCATCCTAAGTTTGTGCCTTTGACAGGTCGGGTCTGGTCTTTAAGCTATGTCTCCTATTAGTAGAGCCAATCTAACAGCTATAGCTGTATCATTGTCTCCTTGACTGCAGACTTGCTCCTGCAACTTGCTTCCCTCAACAAACTGCACAATGGTTGTGCGACTCCATTCTTGAGGAGACAAGAATAAATCTCACTCCAGAGAGGGAAGGGAGGATAGTGGATCATGTGGATTTGTTGGGGTTACTAACTAGAACGTGAGTAGAGGGCTCCTTTGCCTTACAAAAGCAGAAACAACCAAAAGCCAGTCAACTGCTTTGGCAAAGACCGCTCCAGCACAGGAGATAGATCACAAGAGCTGGAAACAGAGTACACATCACTGCCCACAGGCAGCTCAACAGACTGGACATGGTCCTTCTGTCCTTCCCCTCATCTCAGCAGGGGTCTGCTTCCTCCAGTTTGTCTTGGAGTGACTCTTCACAGCCCTTACTGTGTATATGTTCTCAGGAAAGGAAGAGGCCTAGTGAATCTGGTAAATTTCAGGGACTTCCTGAAGTCTTTGAATTGTTTACTTCCTGAACTTAAGGAATGGAGTTTAAAATGTTTTACCACCACATAAACATCATGTCTTCAGGAGTTTCCTTCCAAGATAGACAATTTATCTCAGAGGCAATTCTTTCACAGTGTCATTCTGCTGTATTGTTGCTTTTTCCTACTGTGGATTTGGGTAAAAGATATGAGGAGTCACCATGACACAGTCTAAATAATATTTGATCTTGAAATTTCCTCTACCAAACAAACTGTTTCTTTTTAATTAAGCCTCATGGACATTCCTGGGGCATGGGACAAAACATAGCTAGGGCTTTTTCAGAATGTAACACAGATAGCCTTCAGTTCCTTCTAGAGTCCTTCTGCCCTGTGAAACTTCGTAGGCCCAGAGTTCACTATGCACATTTCTTTCAGTATTCTTGTCTTTTAAATGTGCACCAAAATAACCCTATTAGTAAACTCTGCTTAGCGTATTCTATGACTTCTCCATTCCAGAGTCTCAATCTCTTCCATGTTCATTCTGAAAACCAGTTCTGAAAGTCTAAGAACCACACACAGTCATGAAAACAGAAGCTCCACTCCATGCTGCCTAGTGTCTATGACTGTGACTATTACCTAACATGAAGAAGGGTTTCTGTTAGCTTGTGGCTTAATAAGGGACACAGTCCATTGTCATTTGGGAGGCATAGTGGTAGGAGCATGAGGTAGCTGGTCTGTGTTCAGGAGGTGGAGAGTTCGAATGCTGGCTCCAAGCTTGTTCCTTCTTATTCACCCTGGGACCCCAGCTCCTGGGGCAGTAACACCCACATTTAGGGTATACTTCCCCTCATCAGTTAAAGAATCCTGGAAATACCCTCATAGATACACCAAGAGATGTTTCTTTTAGCTTCTAAATCCATTCGAATTGGCAGAGAATATTAGTCATTGAAGATAGTATTTAATTAAGCTCTTAGAGGCGAGGAACAAAGTAAATGGGCATCTGGGCAGAGCCTAATTCCAGCAATGTAGAAGGAAAAGTGTAGGTTTCCTCTTTAAGGAATTATGGAGCCTGCGATTAGAGAATTATAGGGAAGTCGTACTGACAGGCACACAGGGAACAGAAGAGACAACTCTATATTATATAATATAATTTAAAAGTCTCCGGGGGAAAGGTCTTATGGGTTATATATTCGTTGCTTTTATAGTTCCCATGATTCACTTGGCAGCTGTAACTTTCCTGATGTCACTGATAGTTTTCATCTCACAATGAAGACGGTAATGCATTTTACTCCATAAATGCTCATATGATTGACCGTGGGGTTGCCCCAGATTCTCCTGTGGAATATATAGTTCACTTACCACAGTCATTTCCTAAAATGTCCCCAAGTCTGAGTTGTGGAAACTAGTTGCACCTAAAGACTTTGAATTAGAGGTGGTAGAGAAATATCAAGGAGACATTGTTAGAGAGACAGCCAAGGGCTAATTAGCATGTAGCAGATCATGGTGGAAGCCAGTGGCAGGATTTTGTTTTTACTGAGACTGAATTAGGTAAGACAAAGAAACATGATAGTGGCTGAGATTTAGGGAATAGCAGTGAAGGTATTTGGAAGTTGTCAGGTACTGAAATGTTTTGAGGAAAGGAAGGTCCAAAAGGATGTGTTGGCAGTGAGAGCTCAAGAGGAGTCAAGTGTGACACCAGGAGGACTGTATGTGCCTGAGTCAGGAAGGGGAGGTTGGGGTTGATATTGAGACTTGAGTTTCGAGTCTGTAGATCTGAGATGAATCGGATAATGAAGTGAAGGTGACACAGGGAAGTTGACCACATGGATGGGACACTGACTTTGCAAATCTTTAGCATTAACATGGGGAATAAGAAGACTGAGTGCAGAGGGACCCCGTTGTGATATAACTGATGTGATATGTGTGATGATACAAATATGATGTAGATGTAATTATTCTTCCTTTAATTCAAAATAGTCTTTTTTTTTCCCTCACATAATATATCCTGGTTATGGTTTCCTGTCTCTCTACTCCTCCCAGTTCCTTCTCACCTCACCTCCCATCGAGACCCACCCCTTTCTGTCTCTCATTAGAAAACAAACATGCTTGTATGGGGATAATAATAAAATAAAATATAGCAAGATAAAACAAAACTAGCACACAGGAATTGGGCAAAACAAACAGACAAACAAACAGAAGAAGAGCCCAAGAGTAGGCACAAGATACAGAAACTCACTTGTTTGTATACTCAGGAATCCCATTAAAACACCAAACTTGAAGAAAAAAATATATTAATATATACATCTAATATATATATTATATATACACATCTAATATATAAATCTAATATATACACATGTCTAATATATATATACATATACATAGACACACACACACACACACACACACACACACATATATATATATATATATATATATATATATATATATATCACATCACACAAGGGACCTGTCAGCTAAAAAAGAGAGAAGAAAAAAATAAAAGTATAATAAAAATATGATAAAATGTAAAAACAGGAAGGAAAAAGAGCCCTGACATGCTGTCAGGAGACAAGGAATCTCTATCTGCAGAGGCTCATGAGCTCATTTCCTGTTGGCCGTTACATGTAGTCTACCCTTAATAGTCGCTTCTCTCTCAGGGAAACTCTTGGAGGACACTAGATTTTCCTTTCCAAGTGGCTATCAATTGGAGATGGCTTCTGGGTTAGGGATAGGGGCATGTGTCCACTTCTCTCAGCTCTAGTACCCAAGTGGTGCAGACCCGTGCAGACCTCGGCAGACCCGTGCAGACCCGTGCAGACCCGTGCAGACCCGTGCAGACCCGTGCAGACCTCGGCAGACCCGTGCAGACCCGTGCAGACCCGTGCAGACCCGTGCAGACCTCGGCAGACCCGTGCAGACCCGTGCAGACCCAGTGCAGACTGTGTGCATGCTCTACGGTCTGTAGGGACTCATGCGCATGCTTAAAGGGCCTGGTCTTCTTGGTGCCCTCCGTTCCATCTGGCTCTTTCTGCCTCTTCGTTCACAAGGTTTTCCGAGCCTGAGGGGAGGGATTTGAGGGGATTTGATGGTGTAAGTACGCATATTATCTAAGTTACTTGTGTAACTAATTTGTAAATTTTTAATTATCTTTCCTCATTTCTTTCCCAATTTAGATCCCCGGGTCAGTTACAATATTCCTCTGTGATGCCTGTTCTTCTCTGCTGATCTTGCTTCTCTTGGCTTATAAACCATGACTCTGGCTAAGTTCCATCTGGCATCTCTTGCTGGGAAAATTCACCAACTCTGCTGCCTCGCTTGGGATGCGTAATCGCCAAACTAAATAGACTGTAAAGGTGTCCGGTGGGCGTTCATTTCCCCACGCTCCTGGTCAGCGCTTCATGCTTTCTCCTTCCACACAAACTCTTGCCCACCAGTTCTCTTGACTGGGGACCCTGCTTCTTGCAAACAGGAGTACCTTTCCACAGCTCCCAGCAAAGAGTCTTTGGAGCTCACACATCCACCCACCCACCCTTTCTTCAAACCCTGCTCTCTGCAGAGGCCAATCCTTTTGTGTTAGATTCTATCTCCTGCCAGCACTAGACAATAGCATTCATTGCTTCCATTCCCTCTGCTTTGCTGATATCCCCTCTTCCCCCTTTAACCCTCCCCTTTTCTGTCCCCTTCCCATAAATCCTTCCCCGCCCCTTTCTCCCCTCCCCCCCCACTTCCGGATGCCACAGTTCCTGGCATCCATGTTGCATTGGTACCTACCAGTCTTCTTCCTCGTCGTCTTCCTGATTCCCTTCCTAATGAGTGAGTGTACAGAGGATGGCATCCTTGGACTTTCACAACGTCTCCCCCATTGTCATTGCTTTCATAACCACCTTTGTATTCGCAGCTTTAAATATCAAACCAGAGCAGACCAAGAAAGACTTTGTTCTTAATTCTGCCTTTACCGGGCTAACTGCTTCCAGCATTCATGGAGAGCTGTCTTGGGGCAGTAAAAAAGCATGGGAAAGGGGCTGGAGAGATGGCTCAGCGGTTAAGAGCACCTGACTGCTCTTCCAGAGGTTATGAGTTCAATTCCCAGCAACCACATGGTGGCTCACAACCATCTGTAAAGAGATCCGATGTCCTCTTCTGGTGTATCTGAAGACAGCTACAGTGTGTACTTACATATAATAAATAAATAAAAATCTTAAAAAAAAAAAGCATGGGAAATAGAGGAGGTTCCTGGGATGTATGAAAACTCATGTCACTTGTTCAGTAGAGGAGAGCTGAATGGGGGGGGGGGGGGAGGCTCAAGTCACAGACTGGCCATCGCCGTGACCTTGTACAAGGAATTTGTTTGTCCTCTTGTTTTCTTACTCTGTGAAAAGAAGTGTTTATGGACTTTCCACTATGAAAATGCCTTAGATATCAAGGTAACATTTATATGAATCTTCTTCAATTTATACAAGCTCTGAGACGTCGTCATCATCATCATCATCATCATCATCATCATCATCACAGGCCTGGTTTTGCTAATAAAGAAATCAAGACTTAGAAAGTTTGAGAACTTGAGCAACTCCCAAGTAACAGAAGCAGGGCTCAGCCCCAGACAAGGCTCACACTGATGGTGTTTTCTTGTTCCTAGGCTGTGTGTGGCCCGGGACAGCACACTGACATCTTTCAGTGCTCAATTCTTTAATCCTAGTTCAGTCTAACAGAGGAGTGCTTATCGACATGACACTGACCTAAAGTGGTAGGAACAGAGAACCTTACCCCAGGACCCCACATAATAAAGAGCGTGTGTCAGTGAATATCGGGCTGGAAAGAAGCACTTGTAGACTTATGCACTTCCACAAAACCACACTAATAATTGGATTGTTCATCAGTCAAACGTTGATGGGTTGGGTGTATTTACTCATTCACTGCTACATGCTCATCTTAAAAGGGAAGAAACTGAGACTGTCATGGGTAAATTATAGCATGGCTGTAAGAAAGAGGAGCCGAGGCCCAATCCAGGACTGCCTGGGAACCTGCACCCTTCTCCTGTGCTCACTTGATTTGTGCCCCGGTAAGAGCATTATGTTCCCTTAGGGGATCTCAGGGTGAATGAAGAGAAATAAACAGTGCCAGTGCTGTTTGAAGGATACCATACTTTCTAAATATAAGCAGGGCATGGCTAAAATTTGTGATGATGAACACTTTTGAGGTTTTACAACTTCATGATTAGCGAATTAAGATTCAATCTGTAAAGTTATATTAAGGCAATAAAAAAGGTAACGTTTTACAAACCAGCATTAGATACTTTCAGTTTTTATGGTTTTGTCCCGAATGCATCTCTTAGTGTAAGCATACACGTTATATAAATAGACTGTAATAAAGACGTTCCAAGTTCAGAAAACAGACACATCTAGCCTGCCTTTCTTTCTTGTGACACAGTATAAACAGACTGGTCATCATCATGGCCTCTACAGTCCTAACCCTGGGTTCAAATCCTGCCTCTGCCTTTTGTTAATCAGACCTTGAGCTAAGGCCTGGACTGCCCCCTACAATGAGGGCACACATGATTCTAACTCACAGGGCTGTTCAGGTGAATGAAATATTTCTGTATAAGCAGAACTTTGAACAAAGTGCTACACTGCTGACGTTCATGCCTGTTGTTTTAAATTGTGCCAATGTGGCTGGAGAGATGGCTCAGTGGTTAAGAGCACTGACTGCTCTTCCAGAGGTCCTGAGTTCAATTCCCAGCAACCACATGGTGGCTCACAACCATCTGTAATGGGATCTGATGCCCTCTTCTGGTGTGTCCGAAGACAGCTACAGTGTACTCAAATATACACAGAATCAATTGTGCCAATGATTACATGGGCGTATTTATGTTCATATGCAGATGATTCGCATCCTTACATGATGATATGGCCTTTATGATTCTTTGATATAAACCTGCATCTTTGATGTTTCATGTATGTTTGTATGTTTATGTGTGTGGTGTGCGTGCATGTTCATGTATGTGAATGCATGTGTGTATGTTTGTGAGTCTAAAGATCAGCACTGGGTCTTCCCAGATTTCTCTACCTTGTTTTGTTGAGGCAGGGACTCACCCAAAGCTCACTAATTGGCTAGACAGACAAGCGAATGGGCTCCCACACTGGGTCACAGGTGGGTTACAGGTGGGTTACAGGTGGGTCACAGGTGGGTCACAGGTGGGTCACAGGTGGGACACAGGTGGGTCACAGGTGGGACACAGGTGGGGCCCCTGTGTCCGGCTTGTTTACACAGGTGCTAGGCATCCAGACTCAGGTCCTCATGCTCTGCACAGCAGCCCTCTGACCTGAACCATCTCCCCACCCTTGAAACTTGCCTTTTGACTCCAACCCCAGCTAAAGCTATAAGCAACTAAATTCACAGATAGATCTTTAGTTTTTAAACTTTCTTGCAAGGGGGTGGAAAGTATAGGGTTTTCTTCTCTATTTTTTTCCATAATACCGTTACAATTTCAACAATTTAGAGGCATTCTACCTTTTCTTACACACCAATTTCATTTTGTAAGTGAGAGACAGAGGCAAGCTTACAAATTGGAGTAGTTCAGAGTCCTGGGCTCCTTTTTTCGGTTAGAACATTTTGTTGTATCCACAGCACTTAGTCCACACTCACTTGCAGACAGACACAAAGTAGCAAATGGAGATTCAGGAGCGCCAAAGTGAAGTCTGCCATGCTGAAATCAGGCTGAAGTCATGCCATGTTGAAGGATAGTCAACTTCTACAGGTTTCAGCCATTGATGCTAGATGCTTTCTGCCTAAATAGGAATCCGTGCAAGCCAGATGGGGCAGGACACAACTGTACTCCCTGTCTACAGGAAGTGAAGACAGGAAGATCAGGAGTTCAAGGTCATCCTGGAATACACAGTAAGTTTGCAACCCACCTCGGATGAGTGAGCCCTGGTCTAAACAAAAACAGACAAATAAATGGGAGAATCGATGTTTTCAGTCGTATCTGTGGGAGGAACGTGGATGATCAATTCCGTGTCTGCACCTTGTGGTGGTAAGGGCACCACCTTAGTGGTTATATAAAGAAATCTCCAGATGGAAAGATGCAAGGGCCTATGATAAGTCAGGACATTAGAAACAATCATCAGCCTAGGGGGCGTGTAAAGGAATCTCCTGCCAAGACTGCTGATGACTTGAGATTCCTTCCTGGGACTCCAGTGGAAAGAGAGAACAATTCTCACAAGTTGTTCTTGACCTTCACATGTAAGCCATAACATGGGCACAACCCGCAAATACACACACACACAAACACACAATCACACACACACACTCACACACACACTCACACACACACACACACACACAGGAATAGATTATATGCTGCATGGAAAAGGCCTTTGCAATCATAAATAATGCAACTTCATTAAGAGGATTAACATTTTAAAACTGTTCTGTCTGTGTGTTCACAGCACTTCCCAGGGAGTCAGCTAAGCAGAAAGCACAGTAGGGAATTGTAGCACTCTAGATATTAGTCTCTTCCCCTAAGCCAAGCCATTCTGCAATAAGCACTGAGATTGAATGCATTTTAGGGGCTGCAGCCCCCACTACTAGTTCTAATGCTGGAAGAAAATATACAGCACAGAGTTCATCAGGACTAGAGTTCATATAAGACACACTCCAGAGACACAGCCCTTCTGAGGAGCTCACCTGATACCTGACATTTGGGGGCATTCCTGGCCTCCACCTCCCCAGTCACACACCCTAAGCTTAGTTTGTAGAGAAACTCCCTGAATCCAACTATCCTCAGGCATCTCTATTAAATGAAGCTCCACGTGTTCAGCTTGAATCAGCGAGTCCCTGTCTTTTCCCATGGCTCCCTTCTGCGCCTGAAAGCCTGCACTGTTTCAGGTTTGTTGGCCCACCCACCTTCTGAGACCACATGGAGGCCATCCCTTCCTGCTTAATGGTTTCCCCAGCCTCAAGGACAGCTCAGTCAGTAAGGGCTTGACTCAAAAGCATGAGAACCCAAGTTTCATCCCTCAAGCCCACACACAGATTCAAAAGGTTGGCGTTGTGAACGGTGTCCTTTGCCTTACAGAAGATCTTAGTTTCATGAGGTCCCATTTATTAATGGTCAATCTTAGCATCTGCACTATCGGTGTATTGTTTAGAAAGTGTCTCCTGTGCAATATATTCAAGGCTATTCCCTGCTTCCTTTCTCTTCTATTATGCTCAGTGTATCTGGTTTTATGTTGAGGTTTTTCATCCATTTGGACTTGAGTTTTCTGCAGGGTGATAAATATGGATAAATATTGCATTCTTCTACATGCTGCAGGTGTGTGGATGAGTCTCAGTCTTCAATTCCATTGGTCATCTGTCTGTTTTTAATGTCGATACCATGCAGTTCTTATTATTATAGCTTTATAGCACAGCTTGAAATCAGGGATGGTGAGAGCCCCTAAAATTCTTGGATTCTACAGGATTGTTTTTGCTTTCCTGGATTTTAAAAATTTTTTCCATATGAAGTTGAACATTGTTCTTTTAAGGTCTGTAAATAGTTGTGCTGGAGTTTTGATGGGGACCGTGCAGAATCTGAAGATTGCTTCTGGTAGGATGACCATTTATTTTCTCTATGTTAATCCTGCCTATCGATGAGCACGGGAGATCTTTCCATCTTCTGATAGCTTTTATTTATTTCTTCAGAGACTTGAAGTTCTTGTCATACAGACATTTCACTTGCTTGGTTAGAGCCACACCATGATATGTTATATTGTTTGTGGCTTTTGTGAAGGGTGTTTCCCTCATTGCTTTCTCAGTCTGTTTCCTGTTTGTATACAGAAGGGCGGCTGATTTTTCCTTTTAGTTAAGTTTGTAGCCAGTCAGTCTGCTGAAGGAGTTTATCAGCTGTAGGAGTTCCCTGGTTGAAGTTTTGGGCTCACCTATGTGTACTAGTGTATCATCTGCAAATAACTCTGCTTGTGACTTATTCTTTTCCAAATTGTGTCCCCTCCATCTCCCTCAGTTGTCTTAATGCTCTGGCTAGAACTTCAAGTACTATATTGAATAGATATGGAGGGAGTGAACAGTCTTTTCCTGTTCCTGATTTTAGTAGAATTGCTTTGAGTTTCTCTCCATTTAATTTGATGTTGACATGGTCTTGCTGTGTATGTCTTTTGTATCCCTAATTTCTCCAAGACTCACCATGAAAGGGTGTTGGATTTTGTCAAAGGCATTTTGGGCATCTAATGGAATGGTCTCTTTTTTTCAGTTTGTTTATGTGGTGGATTAGAATGACTTGTTTCCATATGTTAAACCATTCCTGCATCTCTGGGTTGAATCCAACTAGAGCGTGATGACTTTTTTGATGTGATTGATTTTGGATTTGGTTTGTCAGTCTTGGGGGCAATGGTGGCTCTGAGCTTGTGGGAGAGTCCAGCCTGGTCTAACTTGAGGCCCACACTAGGAGGAGAATTCATGCCTGACATTGTCTGAATGGCCAGGAACTGGAAGCTGGATGGCTCAGAGACCTAGGATAAAACCAGTCATGACTGGCAAAGGAAAAATAAAGTCAAAGGAATGGTTCCTAGTGATATTCTGCTATACTCATTGATTGGTGCTTAGCCCAACTGTCATCAGAGAGGCTTCCTCCAGGAGCTGATGGGAGCAGAGGCAGAGACCCACAGACAAACATTAGGCAGAGTTCAAGGTACCCCATGGAAGGCAGGAAGGAGGAGTGTAGCAGCCAGAGGGGTGGAGGACATCAGGAGAACACAGCCCATAGAATAAGCCAAGAAGGGCTCATAGGGGCTCACAGAGACTGGAGCAGCAGAGATCAGGGGCATGTGCCTGGGGTATGTGCATGGGGCTGTGCAAGGTCTTCTGCAAACATGCTTGTTCCTCTGCAAACGAGCTTGTTCCTCTGCAAAAACGTGCTTGTGTAGCTTGGGTTTTGTGGGACTCCTAACAGTGGGCGTGGGGACACTTCTGACTCCTTTGCCTGCTCTTGAGACCTACTGGGTTCCTTTATTTTTTTAAGATTCATTCATTCATTCATTCATTCATTCATTTTTATATATTATATGGTAGCTGTCTTCAGACACACCAGAAGAGCACCTCAGATCCCATTACAGAGGGCCTCAGATTCCATTACAGATGGTAGTGAGCCATCATGTGGTTGCTGGGATTTGAACTCAGGACCCATGAAAGAGCAGGCACTGATCTTAACCACTGAGCCATCTCTTTAGCCCTTGGCCAATCTTGACATGAGGGTCTTAGCACATCGTGTTTTGCTGAGTTTAGTTTATATCCCTGGGAGGCCAGACCTTTTCTGAAAGAAAACTTAGGAGCAGTGGCTCTCGGGGAGCAGGGAGGTGGGGGAGCTGGGAGACCAGGGAGCTGGGAGGTGGGAAGCAGGAAGGAGGGGAAGGAGGGGAGGGAGGGGAGGGAGGAGGATGGGATCAGTATGTTTTGTATGGAGAAGAACAAATAAAGGAAAAGAAAATCTGGGGCTGGAGAGATGGCTCAATGTTCTTCCAAATCCCTGTGCATATTAATATAAAATTGTAACAATCTAAAAATAAATAAGTAAATACATACTAAAGCGGAGTGTTGCTCTTGTAGTCCCAGCACTGGGGAGTCAGATAGATACCTGGGGCTTTCTTGACCAGACAGCATGCCCTGCTAGGCAAACTCCAGCCCAATGAGAAAGCCCATTCCAAACAGCAGAAGGCACCTAAGACTGTCTCTCAAGGCTGTCCTCTGGCCTCTGTACTCAGATGTGTCCTCTGGCACCCCTAACATGCATTCACACACACAGACAAAAACAGGAAAACAGTTCTATGTATGAAGTATAATAAATATGTATTCCCGTGCCAATTATTAAACATTTACCTCCAACAATGCTAAAGGCTAGATAATCTAGTCAGCTAGCTCGATACTATTGTATCCCTTTCCCCAGGTGGCTAGTTTATTTTTAATGAATAGAAATTCACTTACGAAAAGATGTGGTGCAGTAACACGAAGACAAGGCTCTCTCTGCACATGAGAGGCAGTACTCCGGCTGCCACAGACAAGGACTTGCAGCTTTTCCAGGCTTATGGAAAACACATGTGCCCTTGCCCTTTGTGCGATAAAACACAAAATGCATTTCAGCCAAAGTACCTATTTCCTCTGGAAGAATTCATCTTCTCGTTTCTCTTGACAGGACATGGTACAGAAAAGACAACCTAATCTCGCATCAGAAGACAGTGGAGGGAGGAAGAGCGGCTACCTGGAGTCGCAGATCAGGAAGTGCAGAATGCTCTCTGCTTCTTACATGCGCACTATAGTTGAGAGCCTCAGATCCGGAACTTGACTCTCTCAAGTCAGTAAAGTGGGGACACCGAACACTGTGGCGTGAGGTCTTTGTGGCTCTATAGCAGTCTTTACTTTGAGTGTAAGGACCTATTTCATAGATATTTAAGTAAGTTCTCCTGAGAAAAAACACTGATCTGAGATCCTGCTTTATGCCCAACGTACAATGATTTCTTGGCACTTGCACTGGACGGTGTTGGACCCATCCAGAGAGGAATACCTATCTCCCTTGCAGCAGATGTCTCTAAGTGACTTTCAGAATGGAGACTAAACTGTTAGAAGACTTGGTATTTCCTGTTGAGTAAAGGGCTCTGTGATTCTGGCAGCTGGAAAGACGTCTCAGCAGTCAAGAATCCTCCTTCAAACTCATATGGAAAGCCAGGCATGGCTACACTTGTACCTGTAACTCCAGCATGGGGCTGGGGGCAGAGACAGGATCTGTGATGGCCAGCCTAGCTCTGCTTTAGGGAAAGGCCCAGATTCAAGGGTGGAGAGTGATAAAGCAGGAACTCACTGTACACACACTTTAGCCCACATATGCACATATGTCGTATATATGATCTTACAGATGTGTTATTTTAAAACAGTGGAGTTGATGACACTGCTCTTTCCATCACAGGAAAGGATAATAAAAACACAAACCAAGAGCTAAGTACCTTCAGGCCCCCTCCCCCCCCTTTTTTTTTGGTTCTTTTTTTTTCGGAGCTGGGGACCGAACCCAGGGCCTTGTGCTTCCTAGGCAAGCACTCTACCACTGAGCTAAATCCCCAACCCCACCTTCAGGCCCCCTTAAAGGATGAAACACCTTCCCTGTACCCAGGGACTCATAAGAAAGGACCAGTTTGCGGCTGGAGCCCTGGCTCAGTGGTTAAGAACATTTGCTGATCTGACAGAGGGCCTGGGTTCAGTTCCCAGAACCCACATGGTAGCTCACAACAGTCTGCGACCCCAGTTCCAGGAGATCTGACTCCCCCTTATGGCCTCTGTGGGTGCTAGATATGATTGTAGTGCGCAGACATATATTCAGGGAAAACATTCGTGTACATTAAAACGAGGCAAGGAAGGGAGGAAGAGTAGAGGGCTGGATCCATTTAAAACTGGACCTCCGGAAAGCTAGAATGTCCCCCAATTAGACGTCGTGACTGGATTCCTCCAGAAAAACACTAGAGCATTATTACGGAAGCACTGTCTATCAGCAGGCGTTGGGGAGGTTAGCTCTTGACTGTACCTGCTAGGAGACAGTCTCCAAGAAGTCCTATGGCATTTGCATAAAGAAATCCAAAGCCAGATGGGAGGTAAAATTTATGAACCAAGTAGAACGGTCATAAATCCAATGTCACTGGCAAGGGACGGGAGAAGCAGTATGACTGTGTGGTGACGTAAGAAAGATTTATAAGTCTGGTCGGAAGTTAAACTCCGTGACCTTCAAGATTGTCTCCAGCAAACGCTCTGTGCTTCACTCGGTCTCTCAAGCCACACGTAAGGATCTTTAAAGGCAGAGTCACTGGGACTTTGTCCCATGCGCATTTTCGTTAGGTGTTGCTTTATCTTCCCGGGACGTACGCCTGCTTTGTACTATGTCTAGCATCAGTTCTGAGAACAAACATTCTCAGTTAATTTACACACACTCACCCGAGAACCCAACCATTCAGAGAAAGCCTTTGGAGGGTATTTAAAATTACTTCCAAAAGGCAGAACGAAACATTTTCCAACACACTTACGATTGACTTTTGTAAAGGGAAGCCTAATTGTTGCATATAAGACAAACTAGGAAAAATGGATTAATATAATAAGCTTGCGTGTATCTGTGATTTCAATTTATTCTTCGTACTCCTTTAGCTTGGAGATTAATTGTTTGGAATCTTATTTCACAGCCACTCAACTTTTATTGACTTCAATATTGACAGACTCAGTACAAGTTATAAAGCCTACGTGGCATGCTATGTAATTAAAATACTTTGTCTCATAACTTATATTCATGCCCGCACGTCAGAGGATGCCTGCTTGCCTATAAGAAGAATGTACAGCCATTAATTAATTTACTGTGGTCCAGCCTATCGGGGCCACTGGCTACCTTGCTTAACACGGAGGAGGGTCAGCAGCCCCTTGAGGCACAGTTGAGAACACTGTAAGCTGAGCCTGCCCCGTGACTTCTCTTTGAGGTAAGCTCAGATCCAATTAGCCTGAACTACCCACTAACACTTTGAGTCTCCAGGCTTCTCAGAGGCTATGTTCATCATCTTACGTGTGTTTCCTAAGGAATAGTAATTTCATCTCTAAATTATGGTGGTGAAGAAACCTGTCTACTGTGGCCATGTGAAAGTTCAGTTGAACAGTCATGGTTGTGGTGTGATGCTCGGTGATAGAGAAGCAAGTATCAGGCACTGATCGCCACCCCCCCCCCCCCCCCGCCACCCCTGGGCTGGGACTACGTGTCCAAGGACTGCGTGTCCCAATACCCAAGCTTTGGAGGCATTTCTCTTTCATTACTGAAGTTTTCTTTCATAATTTGTTACGACTTGGCTTGTCATCTGGCTGTTACTGTAAGATATCACCATCAGGCCATAAAACCGAAACTTTAAGTTCTCCAGCTAAGAGCTGTGACTTCGTTCCCTTAGTCTCACATGCCGAACTCCATGTCCAAACACTGGCACTCTTTCCCTTGACCCCCCTTACATAGAGAGCAGCGATTATCCGGGCCATGGGGATAGAGCTGGCATCCCAACGCCATTGGGGACTGTTCTGTTTTCAACTTCTCACGTTTGCTGTTTTAAACCCCCATGTGCTACCCATCCTTTTGTCATTATTGAACTAGGAGGGCAAATGTAAGCATTCTGGGTTTATTTTCATAAAGTTTAAAATAATTTTCTGCTGCCGTTTTCTGTTTCCGTCTGTTTTGGGGGACGTTGTTCATGCTGGGACCCAAATTTTGGGAGAATGGTTGTAGTATATTCCGATGGGGCCAGGTTACCCCATGCCATTAGTTTCTCAAAGACAATTTCACTGAGTTTTGAGCAAACCAAATCAGATGTGTGTAGCTCTTTCCGGTTGTTCGCAAAGCCATCAAGCGCTGATGTCACCATATGGCTTTTTCTCTCGGAGGACAGACAAACGTATCAGGAACCGGCTCTGAGCACTCCACCACAGTGCCCATGTCAGTTCAGGAAAGAACCTCTGGAGTGTCTGGGTTTCAGTCACAGGGCTTTATCTGGTTTGGTTTTACTACACGTGTAGTAAAATTTTAAATATTTATAAATTCCTTGATACAAACAAATTCTTAGCCAATTATATAATCAGAAAATGTACATTCTTTTTTCTTGGGGGACATTGCTCCCCTGCAGGGAGAAAATCCCCCGACTTGGCTATGCATGGAGCTCCATTCTGGAGCGTCATCTTCTGATATTAAATCCCTGTATGCATTACCAATTAAATCTCCATAGTCAGGTGCTGCGTTTATGTCCTCACTGTCTTTTGTTTTTTAATGTATTTATTTATTATATATGAGTACACTGTAGTTCTCTTCAGACACACCAGAAGAGGGCATCAGATCTCACTGCAGACGGTTGTGAGCCACCCTGTGGTTGCCGGGACTTGAACTCAGGACCTCTGGAAGAGCAGTTAGTGCTCTTAACCCTTGAGCCATCTGTCCAGCCCTGTCTGCAGTGTCTTCATCTGCAATAGAAGTGCTCCAGCCGATGTATCTATCTGTGCTACTGAAGTTGCTCAGGCAGAAGTTGGTCAAGAGAATTTCCAGGAAAGAGCATATATTCAGTGTAAGACACGATTTCCCTGCTTTCTTCTGTGCCTTTTGATAAACTTCCCACCTGTAAACGCTTTTGGTGTCTGGGCAGTTTTTTGTTAAACTGAACATAAAGGCTCCTTAATAATAGCATTGGTTATCTTATTCATACTATATAGTAATTGTCTGTGGAAAGTTCAGTGCTTTCTTTCAGCTTAACTTCTTCATCGTCATTTTTTTCCATGAGAGGGGTCTGACCTCTCGAGTGTCATTCTTTTATTTACATATTACTCATAGATAAATATTTTTCAGGTTATTAAAGACAGTCTCTTCTATTGTGCCCAACTCGAACTTCGGTTTTCTTTACTCAGCGGTTCTACGGGTATACAGAGACAGTCGCCTACTCATACTAGCAGATACAAGGCACGGGGAGCTGAAATTAGTCTCAGCGTTAGGCATAATGAGTGCCACTCTTATGGCTAACAAGGGAGCAAAGGTTCCATCTGGACCCTCAGTTCTCAACCTGTGAGTGGCTACCAACCCCCTCAGAGGTCTGAGGCCCGTATCACATGGGTCAGCTAAGACTATTGGATAAGACATTATGATTCATAGCAGTAGCAAAACTACAGTTATGAAGTTGTAATAAAAGTAATTTGGTGGTTGGGGGTCACCACGACATGAGGAACTGTATTAAAGGGTCGCAGCATTTGGAAGGCTGAGAACCGCTATTCTAGAGGAAATGCCTTGCATATGGGAGGTGGTTATGTCCGTGGTGGAATGCAAGCAGTGTCAACAGAATTGATTTTTTTTTTTTTTTTAAGAAAAGCTGAAAAGCAAGTCAATAGTTCAGAGAGAATATCCCAGGAAGCTAGAT